>NC_051156.1:43407908-43452684 GCF_013339745.2 Dermacentor silvarum
ACATTCTTCGCTTGGAGTACATAGTAAGGGTGTACTCCACATGAGCTGGTGGCATTTTTCTCCATATTCAAAAACTGGTTTCTTCTTCAGTTGAGATTTTCAAGTTTGCATTCTTTGTTAGCTGTTGTATGTAACCTATCCTAAACGTTTGAATAGTGAACACAACGTGACCTTTTTGATTGATTTTGTGGATTGTACACCCTTGCTGCAAACAATTTGATTTGATAACTGTTTCCACCTTAATGAAAAATAATTGCTTGAAGCAGCCATAGCCACCAATAATACTAGCATGACACGATTATGAAAATTGTGATATTGTACTTTGATTTATAATGTTTTTAAACATATGGAGCTCTGCCTGGGGTGTAAATGAGTTCCTGATATCCATTCGTGATGCAAGAATTTGAAGAATAAACTGAAGCAAGAATGTTTACTTACTTTTCAAGAGAAGCTCATGGCAATTTCCTCATGAAAACTAAAATAACTAGAAATAAGTTTACTGAGCTGAGAAGAGTGCTACAAATGTCTCATTCGAATAGTGCCATATACAGAAGCTACAACAAATGTTTACTATTTTGGTTGCATTTGTATATATGGTCTTGTCACGTGTTGCAAGCTGTATTCAGAATGGCCACAGCTCAGTCATGATTGTGGTATTGTGCAATGAAGTACAGCTGGCATCACCCGGAAAGTGTCGCAAAGTTACAAATACAACTTAAATGGGTTCTTTTAGGAAAAAAGACTTAGCTCAGAAAATTATCCTTTTTTATGCAGCTGGTCGAGACAAGGTTTCTTTACATGGCCATGGCGCTCAAGGAAGAAACCGAGACTGCAGACTGCCAACGTTCATTCCTGTTCCGGCAAAGACGGGCCAGCAGTAACCAGCAGGGTTTTACAAAGTGAACTCATCACAGCTTGAGCCACTCCATGCCACAAGCAGTTGCTCCTCGAGCCACCGTGCAAAGGTTCCTTGGGGCACAAGTCCAACTCAGCACCACCACCTTTCTTCTGCAGTTTTTCTACCTACTTAGCTAACCAGGTGGGTCAAAGATGGCAGAGGGAAAGGGAATCACAGCTTTAAGCATAGAACCTGCTCAAGCTTCATGCAGTTTGAGAGTGAACAGTGAACGAGAAATAGGTAGAGAGAATAGGACACCTCTTCTCCCTCAGAGAATTGGCAGTGAAAAAAAAACAGCTTATGAAGGCTTGAATATTGGTCGGACTAATTTGGCATAGGTAGGATAATGACTATGAATGTTTCTGGCAAAGGTAGTGGTAGTAGGCTGAATAATCAAGGAGTTTAGATATAGATTAGAAAACAGATTTCATTCCACTACCACAATTTTAAATCATCCCAATAATTCTTCAATGCTTCTTGATGCCTGCTTCTTGCTGAGATCATTCTTATGCTGCATAATTCACCTGTTCAAGTTCCATGTTTCTCCCGTACAAGCAAATTTACATTCATCACAAGAAAACTTATACATGATTTCGAGGAACTTGCTGAATAAATGAGAGAGCAGCATGCACCCCAGGCTTTCTTAGATATGCGTTCAAGAGCCTCAGATCTCGTGAATGTTAGACATACTCCTGCTGAGCAAGTTCTTGGTATCATCTACACGGTCATTTCAGAATATGAGTTTGCTTAAGTTGAAGAAACAGTCAATCGAAGACATGTCAAGCGATATCGCTGTCGATGCATCTACATTCCAACTGAAATAAAAGTAAATATAGCACCAAACGCAAGAATTATTGGGATGATGCCATTCTTGCAGTGGAATGAAATCCTTCTTCTAATCTAAATATGCAATCCATAATAATTCAGACTACTAAATACTTCCAAAGGGGTTGCGTCGTGAATTATGCATGTTGTATTCCGCATTTTCTTACTGTAAGCCCTAACGATGCTTAAACAGCAGAGAAAATATTAAGAGCTGAGTACTTAATACTTTATATTTCGCCATACATCAGTTTCCCTGCCAGCCTCAGCAACCCGCGCTAATATTGTTAGGGAGAATGTGTGAAGCAAGGCACCTGACGCATAGAGTAGTGCTGTTCACTTTGTTTGGGAATGAAGGACATACTGTACATGTATGTGATAGCCATACGTGTCATTACCTTTAAAAAAAGGAAGGAAAACTGCGAGTTGGCCTAAGTGGAACAGATTCATTTAAAAAAATGTTTTGTGCATAAACAAACAAGGACGAAGAAAAGAAGCAACACAAGCACGATCGCGTTCTAGCAACTGGTTTTATCTTCGAAGAACCATTTACTTAAGAACCCACAGATCTGTGCTATCCAGTCAACAGAACACATCAATAGCGTATATAACAACACTTGTGATAAAAATGCCAAGGATAAGCGCGACCCGGTCAACATAAAAACAGCAATGCGCATAAAACAAGCACTTAAGATGAAAAGACAGGAGCGAATCTAGTAATGAAACAGAAGGATGACTGATGCATTTTTCCTTTAGTTTTGCAATCCAGTGCACTTCCACAATTTCTCTCGCGATTTGATTTCGATGCCTAAACAATATGCCGGTGCTTCTAAGTCAAGGTGAGACACAAGTTCTTGACAAAGCATAGCCAAATGCTTACTAGGGCCACCTTTCAGACTGGACAAGTGTTCCCTTAGTCTCGTGTTCTTGCAGTCTGCACTACGTACACATGACCACATGTCATAGGAACCTGATACACAACTTTCTTCGCGCAATGAAGAAATTGGTTCTCACGCAGATTTTTAATACTACATTCTTTCTTTGCATCACCCTTACTTTCGCACTTACTTTTTATCCTAGAACACACACTACCTCTTGTTTTTAGCCGAAAGCACCACTTTTACTTCGTAACTCCCAGCCACCTTTTTAAGTCTGTGTGAAAGGCCATGCACATACGGAATCACTGAAACCTTGGAAGCTAATTCTTTCTGCCTTTGATTCTTGTGCATAGTTCTTTATCCTGTTTAAGTTTTTCATTAGTCTAGCACATGATGCCAGCATCACAGTGAGCAGGTACCCGGCCTCTCTCAACCCATCAACTTGCTCAAAAAAGGCAATGTTTACTGTGCGGTAACACGACTTCAACAATGCTGACCGGCATCATGAAATGACTATGCCATTCTTCACAAGCCTGGAATGGTTTGAGGCATAGTTCATTAGCGGTTTTCCAGCTCGGGGCGTGAATGACCAACACACATGTGCTGGTAGAATTTCTAACTTGACATAAAGGAACTGTAGCTTGTTATCTACTGGTACTGCCGAAGTAAAAGTCAAGCCTTCAATAGTAGTAGAAGCCTTTGACTCTCTAGGCAAGGGCTTACATTTTACTTTGCAAGTACTGGTAGATAAGAAGCTACAGTTTCTTGATAACAAGCTACATGAACTATGCCTCAAGCAATTCCAGGCTTGTAAAGAATGGCACAGTCATTTCATGTTGCCAGTCAGCATTGTTGAAGTCGTGTTACCGCACTGTAAACATTGCCTTTCTTGAGCAAGTTGATCAGTTGAGAGAGGCCGGGTACCTGCTCGCTGTGATGCTGGCGTCATTGGCTAGACTAATGAAAAAACTGAAACAGGATAAAGAACTATGCACAAAAATCAAAGGCAGAAAGAATTAGCTTCCAAGGTTTCCGTGATTCCATATATGCATGGCCTTTCACACAGACTTAAAAAGGTGGCTGGGAGTTACGAAGTAAAAGTGGTGTTTTCGGCTAAAAACAAAAGAGGTAATGTGTGTTCTAGAGTAAAAAGTAAGTTCAAAGTAAGGGTGATGCAAAGAAAGAATGTAGTATTAAACATCCGCATAAGAACCAATTTCTTGATTGTGCGAAGAATGTTGAGTATCAGGTTCCTATGACATGTGGTCATGTGTACGTAAGGCAGACTGCAAAATGCATTAATACAAGACTAAGGGAACACTTGTCCAGTCTGAAAGGTGGCCCTAGTAAGTGTTTGGCCATGCATTGTCAAGAACATGCGTGCTCACCTTGTCTTAGAAGCACCGACACATTGTTTAGGCAACTAAATCAAACCGCGAGAGAAATTGTGGAAGTGCACTGGATTGCAAAACTAAAGTAAAAATGAATCAGTCATCCTTCTGTTTCATTGCTAGATGAAGAGAATTCGCTCCTGTGATCTTATCTTTAACATAGTTTCATCTTAAGTGCTCGTTTTATGTGCATTGCTGTTTTTATGTTGACGGGGTCGCGCTGATCCGTGGCATTTTTATCACACGTGATGTTATATGCGCTATTGATGTGTCCTGTTGATTGGATTGAGCAGATCTGTGGGTTCTTAAGCAAATGGTTCTTCGTCCTTGTTTGTTTGCGCAGAAAATTTTTTTAATAAAAAGAGTTTTTCGAAACTGCAAGGAGGTTTTTACTGTGTGCAGTTTAAAAAAAGAAAAAAGCTTCACAGCTGTTACTAAATGCACTCTCCAGAGCTTTACACTATGCAGCTGTACTAGTTTACACAGAATACACTTCACCTCTCGTCATGGCCCAGGTGGCTATTCAGGTTTTTCAAAGGTGTTTCATTGTATGGGACGGCACATAGAGCATCACTTATTTGCAAGATATTGCATTCGAATTCTGTCATATGAGATAAATTCATTAGATAGTTTTAAATTGCCCTAAATGTATTACAGCTGTGGACCAGTACACTGGCAGTAGCTTGCAGTAACTATAGCTTGTGGAAATATAATTGCAACTGCCATGTTATGTGTACCTGCTAGTGCACAGGCATCGGCCACAGCAATCTTTAGGGTACACTAGTTTCTTCTATTTTGGAGTACGCATCCTCCACCAGATTAAAATGTGAAGTGGATTGTCATTTGCGGCGTATACTCCTGCGTAAACTTCATAGCCATTTCTCCTCATCTGCTCTACAGATCATTCTTGGTACAACTGCAAAAGCAGGGTGCCTGTTTACAGCATCTGTAGAGATCAAAGTCTGCGAATCTTGAATGAATAATCAAATAGTTTTAGTATTCTTCAGCAAGGTTAACACTTTGTGACTTCCACTGTGGTGTTTTTCAAATTCTAAGGTTGGCACATGTGCACAAGGTTTGACTACAGGATGTCATTTTGCAGGAAAAAGTGTATTTGCGCGTGATGTTCTGCTGCACAGAATGTCATGAGTTTTCTTATGTGTCGGTCACCATCTCGCAAACTGCTCCTTTCTGAGTTGGAAGGCAACATTAATGCGAAGCACATTTAATGTTCGAAAAAAAAAGGATGTGCCCTCTGATCCCCTTACTTTCGATGGGGGCGAAATGCGAAAACACCCGTGTACTTAGATTTAGGTGCACGTTAAAGAATCCCAGGTGGTCCAAATTTCCGGAATCCCCCACTATGGCGTGCCTCATAATCAGATCGTGGTTTTGGCACGTAAAACCCCATAATTAAATTTTTTTGATCTCCTTGTTCTCCTCACTTGATGCCTAGTGTTCTAATAGCATGATCGACACGATGAGCATCAATGTGATGTGCAATTATTGTGTATTGGAGGCCAGGGTACATTCATTTTAGCAGCTTTTTCGGTTGACTTGAATTAGTATTGTAGAATGCTGTTTGCTTCTTTTACTCATTGTTACCAAATATCACTTTTGACTGCGGCAACAAGTATAATGTTGTTTGCTAGCACTCCTGCCAACCGATATAACTTGAAGGCATCTGTGATAAAAAAAACAGCTAATGATTTCCCAAGAGCTAAGGTCCAGTGAGACCAATAAATTTTAAGCTAATACCTGTGGATGGTACTGCTGAATGAATGCCCATCCAGTAGGACTGTCCATACCATTTTCTTCCATAAAATTACATTGAAGATTTGAACAGAATCTGAACGTAGATGTCTGCAAAGTGACCCATTTCCTTATCCAAGTAATACAGCTTCAGCAGGAAGACTGAAACTTCAAGTCGTCAGTAGTGGCATGAACATACAGTAAACAGCGCTAAACTTTTCTCTATTTGCACCTTGTTATCATTTCCCGTCCCATTTTTTCACAGGCTGTTCTTTACTATTTATGGTCATACCCAGTTTAATTTGGTGTCCTTACTTATTTAATATTTGACCAATATCTTTTTTTCTTTATCGGATCTTGATGAAATGTTTATTGATAACATACCTTCATTTGCCATTTCCACTGATCTTAACCAGACACATCATGTTACAAAGTTTATGTTGCCTAATTCTTCATTGCTTTTTTTGCCAAATGTCCAAACAGTTTATTTTAGTTCCTATGTTGATCTCTGGGAAGAATAGGTCTACTAGGTCTACAGATCGTTTTCTCTTTAGGTCATCCCTACTCATTGTAACAACTTACAGCAGTGCCCCTACACACTCCATCACAATCACTGCGAAACACAGCCTTCCTACCTTTATTTTAACACTTTGGTTTCTCTTGACCTACTATATGCACCAGATGAGGGTAGGGGCGAGTGAGCTATGCACATGCAAAACCGCTGCCAAGGAAAACAGTTGATGACACGTATCTGATGACACGTATCTGTCGAAATGTTGGCTACAGCAACATCCCTTCTTCTGACAATGTTGAACCACGTTCATGGTTTTTTAATACTTCAGTTACCGCTTTGTTGTGTTCTGTGATTGTCTTTTGTTGCCACTTCGTGTAGGATGGAAATTCACCAATATTATTTGTTTCTCCTAACAGCAGCAAGTTTATCCTTGCAAGGCATGTGGGAACAGCTTTCACGAGGAAACAGTGCAAGACGAGTGGTCGAAGAAAATAAAATTGCTTCTGTGATCTAAAGTACTTGACGAATAAAATTTTGCACTTATTTGTATATATGTTGTGCAATTCATTCATATCACAAAAGGCAAAGTGATCTTTTGAGCTATTTCAATGTGTTGGCCAGACAGTTTTCTCCATAGTGACCTGCTGCTTCTGCGATGAGCTGCATTCATGACATTTGCATTAAAGGATATGTACTATCGGGGACAAAAGTGCCCAGGACGTGCGAGTGTCGACCAAATTGCATCTCTGCACTATCAGCCGCTATCATCTGCGTTGCAGACAACTTTCCGAATGCAAATGTTAGCGTGGTTGATCCCAGCAGAAATTGCACCAATAAAATTTGGTCGACATTCGCACATTTTGGGCACTTCTGTCCTCGATAGTACATTCTCTAAACAATCAATATGCTCTGTAAAACGTAATACAGGAAACACCTGTATTTTAACGATTGGACCGTATAGTACAGATTTAGCATACGGAGCCTTTTTATTTCTGAGTACGGAAACACCTGTATGTTAACGGTTGGGCCGTATAGTACAGATTCAGCATACAGAGTCTTTCGTTTTCTGGATACGGAAACACCTGTATTTTAACGGTTGGACTGTATAGTACAAATTCAGCATACGGAGCCTTTCGTTTCCTGGATACGAAAACACCTGTATTTATATGGTTGGACCGTATACTACAGATTCAACATACAGCTCCTTCCGTTTTCTGAATACGGAAAGCACCTGTACATTAACGGTCGAACCATAAGATTCAGCATACAGAGTCATCCGTTTTCTGAATATGTAAACACTCGTATTTTGTAATACAGTCTCTATTTTTACGGTTGTCCGTTCTACGGAAATGACCGTTCCTTACTTACGGAAAGTGTTCGGTCACAAATTACCAGCAGATTTGCCGTAAAACCAAAGCAATTTTTTTACAGTGTGCGACCCTCTACAATGTATCCGCTTGTAAGCTTTCGCCTCACTGTCGCCACTCGCGGCAAAAAAATGTAAAATTTAATAATTCGCTCGATCGCTGTTTGTCATCAAACATTTATAGCATTCCAAACGAAAAACCCATACTTTAAAAAGTAAAATGTTCGTTATTTTTTATTTTAAAGTATTCGATTGAGGGAAAGTGTAAGTGCAACAATGCACCGCATGTGCCCTGTTCGCGTTCGACGGAGGATAGAAAGATAATGCTCGAAAGAGTAGGCACGCCCTTTACGCGCCCTAGAAAGGCGTGGCAAGTGGCTCACGGCAAGTGTGCAGATAGACAGCGGTACAGTCACGGTATTGGTAAATTGCGATATTACATTGATAACAATACGCGGCACTGGCGCGTTTTGCTGCGCAGTCTTCTGTGCTTGAAGCACGGAATCACTGTACCGCGCAGGGTGCGCTCATGTCATACGCGGCTTTATCTCGACAAGGTGAAGAACTTCGCAAGATGTTATCAGAGTTTTCAGCTGCTCCAAGCCGCTTTGTGCTGCCGCAGTCCAAGCAAAAGACGCATTTCCTCGAAGGAAAGCACGCATGGGCTCCACAACATCAGACCAATGCGGGATGAACTTGGAGTAGAAGCCTGCAAGTCCCAGCAACGAGCGAAGTTCATCGATATTTGTAGGTGATGGTGCCTTGGTGATCGCCTCCATCGAGGACAGTGGAAATAATCTATTGACGCTGACAACATGGCCTAGGAAAGACATCTCTGCGACGTCAAAAACACAATAATGATTGAACCTGAGGCCAGCATCAGAGATCCATTTCAAAACAGTGCGCCAATTGACCAAGTGATGCTCTCGGGAGCGTCCATACACGATTATGTCGTCAATGTAAAATAAGACGCATTTGCATCCTTTGATGATGATGATCATATGCATCATCTTCAGAAACGCTGACGGTGCCGATACCAGTCCAAAGCAAACCCTCTTGAAGCGGAATAGTCCGTCGTTCGTTATAAACGTCGTAAGATCACGACTTTCTGAACTTAGTGGTGACTGATGATATGCAGAAGCTAAATCGAGCTCCGAGAATCGCTGTGCACCAGCCAAGCTGTTCAAAAGTTCCTCAGTTTGTGGCAGGGGAAAACTGTCCACCACTATAGCTTTGTTTGGCTCTCGTAGGTCTACGCACATGCGAATCGAGCCATCCTTTTTTCTGGCTACGACAATTGGTGAGACCTACTCTGAAGAGTCGACGCGCTCAATGATGTCCTGAGCTTCTAATTTTGGTACTTCTGCGGAGACTTGCTCACGAATGACGAGTGGTAGTCGTCTCAGCTTGCTGACCTATGATTGAACAGACGCGCGAACTCTGACCTTGTGAGTGAAACATTTTAAAGTTCCTAGCTGTTTTTTGAACAAGTCCTCGAACTCAGAACGTAATTCAGGAGGTAGCACAGGAGTTTCGTGTGTGATTAGCAGACACCTGAATGGCGACCCGTGTATCTTCATATTCAGAGCCACGATACCATCTAAACCAATAATGGTTGTTCCTCCAAGCACAACGTACAGGACGGAAGTGCATCAGCCGTGAAATGTTGCTGGAGCAATGAAACATCCTTTTATAGAAATTGCTGACTTAGAATAATCGAGAAGCTGCACGGATGTTGATGTCAGAGGAAATGCAGTAGAAAAATGACGTTGGTAAAGTTCATTGGCCAGAATTTAAACCGAGGTTCCAGTGTCAATCTGGAAAGACGCGGAAATTCCTTCAATTTCCAACACTGCATAAATTCCCTTCTTACGGCTCCAGATGCGACAAACACTATGTGATCGTCAGGGTCAGCAGTATCTTTGTCGTGTTCCGCGACATGCTGAAGTTTTTTCTTAGACTTTCGGAGACTTGCAGACCTTTTCGAAATGGCCAATCTTTTCACATTTACTACACTTATGTGTCTTAGCTTCGCAGAGAGGGCTATTCGCAAAGTAGTCCAAAGAACCACAACGATAGCATTCTTGCTCTTGCAAAGCTCAATGACTTTCAATTTGCGTCTAATAACATGGGCACTTGCCACAGTGCTTTTCTCTCCAATTGAAGCGTTTGTGTCTTTAACATGACACACTTGTGCTTGCTGTCGTGCAATTTCTCTCTTCTCTTGTCGCTTGATCTTGCTGTCTTGCAATGGTAAGGGCCGGAGAAAGCGTAAGCGACTCTTCCAGTAGAAGACTGTCGCGCAAATAATCGCTAGTAGTTTTTTCTATGAGCTGGTCGCGTATCATGTCATCCGCCAAGTCACCGAAATTGCATGCTCCTACGAGACCTCGTAACACGTGTGACATAATCGAATGCAGTATCACCTTGGGCTTGTGCACGTCAACGGTAATGGTGACGCGCTGGATTGACGTTGACAGATCTCTTGTAGTTGTCTTCAAGCATCGCAATCGCGCAGTCAAACTCATCTGGGCCAGGAGACGTCAATGTCCCTCCAGCGGCGCTCGAAGCCAAAAGGTGCGGGTCGTTCTCCGACGTCAAAGTCTGGAAGATACGATGTTCGTCCAAGCCCAATCAGTTGAGCAGAATCGCCTTCCGATGCAAGGCAGATAGGTTAGAGGTGCCTGACGCCACCATGTAGTTCTTGAACGCTTTAATCCTATTGGATGACCAGGTGTCCAGGTGAAGACAAGAAAGGGGTTGGTGGTTGTAGCCGCGAAATACTCATCGTAAAGGATGATACGCAGAAATCGAAGGTACAGATGAAGTGCAAGCCGGTAGCACATGGGCTGTTAAATCATCGTCGCCAAATATGTTGTATCGTGCATAATACGCAATGGAGACATTACTTACTCCCTGACCGTTTATCTCATCTTCATCCTATTTTCTCAGGTGGCTCCAAGCACGCGCCTTCTAACGGCGCTGCAGTAGGCATCGATGCCTTATATAACAGCCAGTACAATCCAACCGCTCCCCTTCGCCATCCCGACACTTTCCCGGCTCACCACTCCGTCGTCGCTGTCGTTCTCCCTCATACTCCCGCGGCTCATCGGAAAACTGACGGTTGCAGCTCCGAGAGGTTAGCCTGCCACAACGACCCGACCGGAAATTCCTGCGCTCACACTATCTGGACATCATAACCGCATCAACGTAGACGTAGATGGTACACCTGGCATCGCACTCATTGACACCGGCGCCCGCATATCGGTCATTAACTCAAACCTCCGTACTCGTCTGAAGAAAGTTCTTACCCCTGCTCCACTCGCTGTTGCCCGCGTAGCCGATGGTGCGACGTGGCAGTTTCTGGGTTGTGTACCGCCAGTGTTACTGTTTCCGGACGCCACAATTCAATTTTGTTTTACTTCTTGAATCAGTCCCCACATGCAATCATCATAGGGCTTGATTTTCTCTCGGTACAGTCGGTTCTTATTGACTGCTCTGCAGGTGTTCTTCAGCTTGCCTTACCCCATACCGTTGAACCTTCTGACCTAGTGCCGATTCGGCTGTGTTCAGTCGATTACATTCGCCTACCACATATAGCCGTGACGTACATCGACGTCCGATGGGTGACCCATTTGGTGGCACACTTTACACGCCTGAGCGATGACTTTGTAAGGGTAGCCAGCAAGTTCTCCACCGTTGTAGTAAACGTACCGCGGCGTTTTCCGGCCAAAAAAGGTGATAACGGCCGTTTTAGTGTTACGGAACATGCGTGCTTGGAGAATTTCGACCCCTTGCGTGCGAATGCGCAGATTCGTTTTTAGTGATGCAGGCGTCGTGTGCGGCTCCAGGCCATGAATGACACCCTTGGTTCTCCCGTCACTTGTCGCTACATAGGCGTTGACCGAGTGAGGGCAGCCGTTGATGCTTAGCGTTGTAATACGTCTAACGTAGTCCGGCACTGTCTGGTGCGGCGTGGACACGATAAAGATGTTGGAGCCTGGCTTGATTCTGAGCAAGAAATGCTCACCTGGTATTTGCCCGCTGCATACAGCAATCACGGCACCCGCCAGTAGTGGACTAGTCAGGTTCATGACCGGTAGCCTCTGATGCGGTCGCACCACTGTCTTGAAGTCGTCTTTCGGGAGGGGGGGTGTAACCACCTGTAGGCTTGTTTGCGTTTAGATTTTCCGGTTGCTTGACCAGTGTTCGCTTCTTGGTGCTTCAAGGTCCCCGAATATTCCGGTGGTTTGGAATTCTTCTGTTTCGCAATGGCTTTTTTCTGCCGAAGCGTGAGGACCGTCTGCCAGCCCCCATCCGTTTGACTCTGGCTCCCTGTACCGGCGTTCTGATCGCTGGGTCCTCTTGGTGTCGGGAGATTGTGAGCAGCGGAGTCTTGAAAATCCATCTAATGGACACGCGTCTTGGCGTCGCGTGTCCATCATCCGTGAGGGTCCGGGACGCGCGGTTACGTCGGGGACTTGATTTGCAAGAGCCATCGAGCGCGCGTTCGCGCACGCTCTGGCGTTCCTGCGGCCGCCTACGTGGGGGCATTGGTCTTAGTGAGCTCGCACGAAACGAAGGCACGTTTAAGCTTGTAAAACAATGAGTTCCGGTCACTCACGCCTGTGGGTAGTTTCAGTCGATGCGGGACCACTTTACAGATCCGTGATGATCGTGGAAACCAGTGGCACACGCAATGTTCCACCAAAAAGCAGGAAATTCGCGGAGCACATGTGGACACAACAGTACTCGTCGACGCCGCAAGCGTCCTCCCGCAGGTAAACAACTCGTCTCCTACCGCGCAAACGGCAGCGACGCGCGACGCGTCCGCAGCGAACGCCAAGAGCTCGACCGAAGAGACGCGCCGGCCGCGTCGCCGGCTTCTGCCGCTACCTCGGAACGACTTCAAGATCATTCTGCGCCCCAAAAAGGACCTAACCATTATCGCAAGCACTCCGCACATCGAAACAGCTGAGCTCCTTTGTCGGGTGTCCACGCTCGCCCTCGGCGGGACCAATCATCACTTCAACACCTATGTGGCGGCCCCTGAGAATAATATACGGGGTGTTATGCAGGGTCTAGACCCTGGAAATTCTCCAGATGAACTGAAAGCTCACCTGCGAGCACGGACGCAGGGCGTTACTATCCTTAGCGCCCGCATGCTTGGGACATCGAAGACGGCCGTTATAACTTTCAAAGGCCCCCTTCTTCCCCGCTACGTTCGCTACTGCGGAGGGGAGGTAGCGTGCCACCCGTACCGTCCAACCCCACAGGTGTTCCAGGTGTGCTACCAGCCTGGTCATCACTCGGACGTTTGCCCCACCCCGGACGCTGCCTTGTGCCGCCAGTGTGGCGTTTTGAACCCCCCTGAGAACCACCGCTACACTCCTCAGTTCAAGTTCTGTGGGAAAGGACACCTCTCAGGGGCCAAGGAGTGCCCTCAACGTCTCAAAACTCTTCGCTGCAGCAGAAACCCTGAACGCCAACCGCCAAGCACGTGCCGCTGGTGGTTCAGCAATGATGACGACCCCTCGGAGACCATTTCCCGGTCCCGCTCCCGATCGTAGTCCTTTCCGCCGCTCCCACCAGGCCTGGACCAGCTTCAATCCGCCCAGCCTGAACAACTCGGCTCCCTCGCAAAGCCGGAACGCAAGGCCACCCAGGACCGACGCACCGGCTTGCAACAGAAGGGCTCCACTGGAGCCGCAGGCCACCCTGCCGCCCCACCGCCCGGCAGGGCCGCCATGGTAAGCTGGCCAACTGTAGCAGAGACCCCCCTCACCCCACGCTCAAGCCCACACCTCAATACGAAGCACTGGCCCACGAGAACCAACAGCTTAAGAAGGAACTCGCACAACTTAAAACCGAACACGCCCCTGAAATGGCTGACCTACGCGTCCTTATCACCCAAGCCGCCAACCCCCCTCCACTGCACACACGAGGCCCCTCCCTGCGCGGATTCTCCTGCATTCCCCCAGGAAACCCCCATGACATATTCCGTACTACACGAAATGTTGCAAAATCTCGCGAAACAACTTACGCAACAACAACAGAACCAACACCACCAACTACCCATAGCTTCTCTGGCCAACTCTCCCAACTGGGCACACGTCTCGCGGATGTCGAAACACACCTTCGGCCCGCTTTGCGGTAATAGGCGGGTCACTTCGCAAGAAACGAACGCCCGCCCCTACCTCGAACCCACCGATAGAGCTCCCCCCGGTCACCCCCACGCGGACAGCGCGCACATGGCGCATTTTCCGGGCTCTTATCGACAGCTTCCGCAGCAAAACTGAAACGAACGAGGCCATCCATCGCCTCATTCACGCATTTCACGGAACTGACGACGACCTTCTCGACCAGCTCCGCAGGAAATGTTTTGGCGATGACAACCCACCCGCTGACAATATAGCTTATCAAGGCTCCCCAAACGCCCTCCTGGACCGCCCCATAACGATTGAGGAAGTTTATGCGGCCGTCCGCGCCAGCACACGCAACACTGCTGCCGGGGCTGACCGCATTACATATTCGCTTATCCACAACCTCAGTGACACCACCCTGCAAGATCTCACGGAGTTCCTGAACACCCGCTGGCAGAACGGCACCATCCCCCCGGAGTGGAAGCATGCCGAGGTAATCCTTATCCCGAAACTAGTCAAGAAGTTGCAAATCGAGAACCTGCGTCCAATCTTCCTTACTTAGTGTCTGGGCAAGCTTTTCGAACGCGTGATCACCTTCCGCCTTCAGACCTACCTTGAAGATGGCAACCTGCTCCCACACACCATGTTCGAGTTCCGTGCGCATCTGTCCACTCAACACGTGATCCTCTAACTAAAACAGAAAGTCATTGAACCCGCACCCCACTATGGTGAAAATGTTATAATGGCGCTTGATGTCAAGGGAGCATTTGACAACGTTATCCACCCAGCCATCCTCGAAGGCCTTGCAGCCCTGAAATGCGGCCACCATGTCTTCAACTATGTCAAAGCATTCCTCACCGATCGCACTGTCACTGTCGGCATGGGGACGATCCCATCAGACACCCTCGTATTTTCTAATAAGGGTACGCCGCATGTTTCAGTCATCTCCCCCCCCCCACCTTTTCAACGTGACCATGGCGGGCCTGGCATATCAACTCCAACACATCGAGGGCCTTCGCCATGCCATGTATGCGGACGATATCACGGTCTTGGCTAACCAGGGCTCCCTCAGGGAAAAAGAATACAACCTCCAGCAAGCCGCCAATTTTATTGAGAAATATGTCCATCCCCGCGGGCTGGCCTACTCCACCGAAAAATTAGAGCTGCTCCGAGTTCGCCACTCCACAACCCATCTACGCTAGACGGCCCAGGAAAACCCCATCCTGGTCCTCCTCGCTGGCAAACTCGTCCCCGAACCCTCCATCATCAGAGTGCTAGGTTTGTGGTTGCAATCCTACCGTCGTGCCACCCATACCCTCACACTCTTGCGCAACACAACGGTACAAGTAGCCAGCATGATTCTCCGTGTCACCACCCGCCGCCATGGCATGCGGGAAGAAGATACTCTCAAGCTCGTCCGAAGTCTCATAGTGAGTCTAATCGTCTACGGCCTCCCCTACCATCACCTAAATCAGCAAGAACGCGACCAAATTGACGCCATGATGCGTTGGGCCTATTGGGTGGCCTTAAATCTCCCCCCTGGTGCACCAACGAGCAAACTCCTTGCCATGGGGTACATAACACCTTCACGCAGCCATGCGAAGCAGAAATGGCCACTCAGCTTCAGCGCCTAACGCTCACACCCACAGGCGGCGCCCTTCTGCAACTCCTCGGACACACTGGTACCTTCCAGGAGGCAGCCCGACTCCACCCAGTCGCAGATCATGTCCGCTTAACACTCACCGTTGCACCTATCTCCCGCAACATGGACCCCCAACTGCACCAGTGCCGCCGGGAAGCACGAGTTGATGCCTTAGCCTTGACGTACGGTGAGAACAACACCACTTGCTACACCGATGCAGCACTGTATGACACTACCCGCACTCGAGCAGTGGCGGTCGTCCACGACCACCACAAGAGGGAGCTATCCAGTGCCTCCCTCCACTGCCAGAACATCACGGAAGCTGCTATCGCAATTGTCATCGCTCACGGCCACAAGCTAGGAGGGTCGTTTCACGTTCTCACGGACTGCCAGGCCGCCTGCCGCAACTACATGAAAGGACGCGTTCGTCTACCTGCGCTCAATATTCTCCTAAGGGCACATGACGCTGGCGAACAGCTGCACATTCGAACACCTCCTATCAGACATAAGATCATATGGAGACCTTTCCACGCGGGGCTGGAGGTAAACCAGGCGGCGGACAGGGTCGCTCGCGTGTATACAAGCCGAGCACCCGATCACCCTGCCCCTGAAGCACCCGTTCCAGTACCGTGCGACTGTTCGTCCACTCTAAATTATTATAAGAGTACCTGAAGAAAACACTCCCCCCCCCCCCCCTCATCGCTCACTCGCGAAAGAGGAGGCTACCAGCTGGAGACTTATCCAGGGAGGCACCTATCCCAACCTTCACCCCCTTAGTAAAATCCACCCCACGGCATACCCTTCACGCTGCCCGTGGTGTCTCGAGAAAGCCACTCTATTCCACATTATGTGGGCGTTTCGTGCAATCACTACCTTACCCGCCATCCAACACTCCTGCTTTTTAACTGATCGTTCGCAGTACACCGTCATTTAAAGTCATCCTTCTGCATCTACTAACGTTATCTCCGGTGTCCCTCAGGGCTCTGTTCTTGGCCCGCTTCTGTTCCTAATCTTTATCAATGACCTTCCTGCTGAAATTTCATCATCGATTCGTCTGTTTGCGGATGATTGCGTTCTGTACCAACGTATCCTTACTATTAACGATCAGTCATTGCTGCAGGATGATTTAACCTTAATCCAAAATTGGTGTTCGAGCTGGCTCATGCAGTTAAATGTATCAAAATGTAAGTTCATGCACGTGTCTCGTAAAAGATCTAACCTACACTTCTCATACACGCTAAACACTACCGCGCTATCACAAGTGGAATCTTATAGGTATCTAGGCATAGAAATAACAAGTAATCTAAGCTGGTCAAAGCACATCACGTCGCTTTCTGCAAGCCTCTCTAAATCAATGGGTTTCATCAGACGATCACTCACTTTTGCTTCGCCCACGGTTAGACTAATCGCACACGAAACTTTCATCCGTACCAAACTTTAATACGCATCCCCCACCTGGAACCCCCATCAAGAGTACTTATTCCAGGCGTTACAGGCAATACAAAATCAAGCTGCTCGTTTTATAACGTCCAAATATGATTCTCGGTTGAGCGTTACTAACATCAAAGCTTCGATTAGTATAACCCCCTGGCATCCCGTCGTAAGATAGCAAGTCCTTGTCTTTTTCATAAGTTTGTATTATAATTTTCCTCATTTACGTGAGAGCCTAATTCTGCCGCCCATGAGATCATCACGACGTCTGTTTAATTGTCACAGTGTTCAACGCATTCATGGTTCAACTAACGCTTTCAATAAATCATTTCTGCCGACTGCCATATCGGATTGGAATGTACTTCCTCATGGTATCGTCAATGAAACTAATTCTGGAAAATTTAAACAGTTATTATAATACCAGTGTTGTCCACAGCCCCACTAGTAAGCCCTTTTTTTCGGCTTTCTAATTTTCATGTGTTTACAGTGTTTAAATGTTTTTGTAACCTGTACAAATGTCTTTTTTTGTTTTTGTTTTTTTTGTGACCCGAGGTTACCATTTGTTACCCCCCCCCCCCTTATGTAATGCCCCATCAGGGGCCCTAAAGGGAAAATAAATGATGATGATGATGATGATCCAACACTCCTGCGCGCAGCAGTGGGAGTCGCTGCTGGCCAATGAGGCCTTGGACGATCAGCTTAGCCTGATTGATAGGGCACGCAGAGCGGCGACGGCGAGCGGAGCCCTGGACTGAGGAAAGGCAAGAGATCCCAAGGAAGAAGCTGCCTAGAAGGAAGCTCGGCGCGCGGATCAGCAGGACTACGATCGACGAAAGAGTGCCGATCCTGCCCATCGTGCCGAGGCCGCCGTGCATCACCGTGTATGACCGCGCAAGAACTTGGTGAAACTTAGCAAATCTTGGCGACACTTAGTATGAGCATAGTTAAACAATGCATAACCTCGTAAGACTTACCAAAAGGTAGCAACGCTTGGTATGAGCCTCGCCAAGCCATGCATAACCTCGCAAAACTTAGCAAAACCTAGCAACACTTACCAAAAGTCGGAACTAGCTCCGCTGTGACCCAGCCTTGCACCACTAGTGCAAACTGCCCACATTTGTCTACACGCGGACACGATCCTGGGGGAACTAGCCCTTAACAGCTTCGCTGTAAGGACGTTTGCGTACATTAATGCAGAATGACGCAATCCTCCTCTTATGCCACAAGTAAGTGTAAGTGTAGCCCACACTAGCCTCCGGTGAGCACTGCTTACCTGTTCTCGCATATCCAGCCACTTCCGTAGGTGTTGTCGCTTTGCCGAATGACGCGTTGGATGTTCCACGTTGCATCTGACGGTGGTCCGAACCAGGTGTTCTGGTACACGCCATCGAGGAAATCCCGGGGCCATCGGTAGCTGCTTATAACGCGAGGAAATCCATGGGGCGACGCGAACAGGAAAACGGCGGCCATTTTGTACAGGCGGGGCTCGAATAACGACAAGATGTCCACGCCACTGGCTTCATGACCCCTCTGGTTGTCCACAAAAGCCACCGCGTTTTCACCCGGAAGGAAACCCCAGTCCTCGACAAAATTTCTGAGGTTCTTCAGCAGCTGATCCGGTCGTTTCAACAGCAGGGCTCTTTGAAGTAAACCAAAAGGAAAAAAGCTCAGCCAAAATGCACTGCCGCGCGTATGTTTTCCCTTTGGATAAACTAGTTAAAAGGGTCCTGGGCCACCCCTTGGGCTTCCTTAAAAAAATAGTCCCCGGATAGCATACGCTGCTGTGAACATATCTGCCAAGTTTTGCAGTTGCGTGCGGCGCGAGGAGCTCGCAAGCGGAGGGCGAATTCACCTTTCTGTCCAACACTCTCTTTTCAACAAAAGCCTGATCCTCAGTTTTTTCTGGACGCTTTATTTCGTAATAAAGTGGATTCCCCTACAGGGCTGCTATTGGCCAATAGCTGATGTCAATCAAGAAGGGTGTTTGGATCAGTGCGCTTCTAACTACTGTTACTGTGTATGTTTAATGACGCAGCTTAATAAACAACTTGAAGTAAGCGAAAATGTGCTTTCGAATTTCGGAACTGCTGACGCTCGGCCGCGGCCGGCCGCGTAGGAATTAAACTTTGGGCCCCCTGCTTATCAGTGTCGTATATGCGCCGGGTCTCGCTCATTTCGACTAGTTTTGAACGCTCAACTAGCCTCGAACCACGTGAAGCGTAAGGTCTGACCACACGCGCACGCTTGCCAGCGTGTGCTCACTCCTGGCCGCACCTGGTTAGACGCCTCGGCAGACTTAATTAGATCGCTTCAAAAATGCTCAAGTTGGATGTGACTCCTATCCGTCGGTCAAGCTGGTGAACGACAAAGCCGGTCCGCGCCACGTAGCACAGTCAGACCGCTGCATAGGAGTGCGAGCACGCACTCAAGCCCTGTCGTGCGCAGAGCAAACGATGCGCATACGCACTAGATTTGCATGTAGCTGCAGTCTGCTACCTAGCGTGGATACCGCGGCACCGCGGGGTGCAGCGACGAGCCCACTGGCACGGCCACTGGATAAAAAAAAAAAAGAAAGGTGAGGCCTGCCGCGTGAACTCTGTTTCACATGATACGATTTTTATCGCACCGCAAGTTTGATTTCCGTCGACGGCAATCGCAGTCGCAGTGCCCCCTCCCCCCCTTTTTGGCTGTGACCAACCGGTTGGTAGCAGCGCCACAACGTCCCAGCGATCGCTGCCACTTTCCGTCGAAACTGCGCCGAGAGCTATTTCGTGGGTGGTTTTCGGAAACGGCGTCGGTCACTCAACCAATCCCTCCTTTATTGAACCAACGTTTATAGATAGTTCTTTATCTTTAAATGTTGGCTCAACGAGCCTTGAACAGTGCAACTAATTGAGTGGAGCCGTGGATTGCACAAGCGGCACGTACCATGAGCATCGACACGCGCAAAACGCAGATAAAAAAGTTAGATTCGGTTCTGTGGTTTCTATACGTTTGTTGACACGATACGTTGCTAATGACGCGATGCCTTTATTTTTTTTTTTTTTTGCATTGGCTTCGGGTGCTGATAGAACGTAATTTTGCGTGCCTTTCCGTTATTCACACACACTGCGAGTTGGTAAACACTACGATGTGTCCCTCACGAGAAGGTATGGGCTTGGGATGCCGTTCCAATTTTCTGATTGTACCAGCTAGAGCACAGCACGGGCTCGGGCTTACCCGAAAGCCCGGGCCCGGCCCGGTTACCGTGGGCCGGGCCGGGTATACCCGAGGGTATACCCGGCCGGGTATACCCGAGCCCTAGTTTTCTCGGGCTCGGGCCGGGCTCGGGCACGGCGTGTGCTTTTTGACCCGGGCCGGGCTCGGGCTGTTTGACGCGGGCCCGGGCCGGGCTCGGGCTTTCTGGTGGTGTGCATGTAACGTGCAGCGAGTTATTCTCGGGCGTCTCAACTCTGAAAAACATATATTTTTCGGTCTCGGTCCCGGTTCGGGCCGGTTTCGTGTCGGCCTCGGGCTGGGCTCGGGCCTAAGGTAAAGGGGTGGCGGGCCGGGCCGGGCGGGTAACGTAGATTATTTCCGGGCCCGGGCTGGGCCCGGGTCTCGCCATAAATGTTTTGATCGGGCTCGGGCGGGCAGCTCAACGTAAAAACGGGCCGGGCCGGGCCCGGGCTGAAATAATCGGCCCGTGACATACGAAATCGCGACATACGAAAACAGTTGTAGCTCTGTATGCGTTTACGGACGGAACAATTTCAAGAATATGTAACTACGGACAAGGGCTACGGTGAAATCGTCACGCTCTACGCCCTACAATTTAGTTGCAGTCGGTTGGTTTCGGCTTTCACGTGAGTTTTCTAAAATAATTGTCACAATTCAAGGTTCTGTTACTTCCGCAGCGAGACGCCACGGCTCATCGAGCTCGCACAGCGAACGTGCAAACTATATATCGTAATGAATTTTCTACAATAGCCTATTTCACGTTTTGTCTGAGAATAAACGACATGGTCAATTGGTTTTCGAAGCATTATTGCGCGATAAGAATTATTTGAACAGTTTTATCTCATTTTGCTGATATATCATTATTCTCCTGCACAGAAACCAATAAATCTTCGATGTGTTGCAGCCTTTGTAATCCTTATTGCACCTATATTAAGCCTCACATTAAAAGGTGAATGCATAATCACTTACTTCAGTGCATCGAGTTTCTTTTGTTTATGTTTTTCGTAACATATAGCAGTATTCTAAAAAACTACTTCCCCATACACATCCTTGCCGTTCCGTGCTTCTCTATCTATACCTCCTGTAAGACATATGCAACAATGTGAAAAGCAGGCAAACACCGTGTTTTTATAAGCAGTAGATAACACATTACACAAAAGCAGATCAAAATTCTGCAGTGAAGTCAGCCGGTTGCATCCCTCCCTGTAAATGATAGCATCCTTTCAATTGCGGATGGTTCTTGCACGCACGTCTATAGCTCATAAAGTGTGCGACGCATCACAAGGCATTGGCCGTGCTGAGCAAGACTATGTTGCAAAAGAGTTTTCAACCACATGTATTGCTAGATAAACTCGTATAACCATAACCCATCATTACGCATAGAACTTGCTCCGCCTTATATTCCACAAAATTATAGTCAGCCGAGCTTGCTCTGACTCATATCTACCAAAACATTATACTCAGCCGAGCCTAACTCATATTTTCCAAAAGTTTACCCAGCCGAGCTTGTTCGGATATTCATCAAAATTCTACTCAGCCAAGCTTACTCTTGCTTATATTCACCATACTTCTACTCAGCCGAGCTTGCTCGGGCTGATAATCATATAAATTCTACTCAGCAGAGCTCTTACTCATATTCACGAAAATATTACTCAGCCGGGCTTCCTTCTACTCAGCCGGCCTTGCTCTGACTCATATTTATCTCACTTCTGCTCCGCCGAGCTTCCTCTTACTCATATTCACCAAAACACTACTTAGCTGAGCTTTCTCTGACTCATATTCACCAAAATTATACTGAGCCGAGCCAAACACTCATATTCACCATTTACCCAGCCGAGCTTGCTCGGAGTCATATTCATCAAAATTCTACTCAGCCGAGCTTGCTCTTACTCATATTCAGCAAAATTATACTCAGCCGAGCCTGCTCTGACTCATATTCATCAAGAGTTTACCTAGTCGAGCTTGCTCAGACTCATATTCATCAAAATTCTACACAGCCGAGCTTGCTCATACTCATATTCAGCAAAATTATACTCAGCCAAGCCTGCTCTGACTCATATTCATTAAGAGTTTACCCAGTCTAGCTTGCTCGGACTCATATTCATCAAAATTATACTCAGCTAAGCTTGCTCCTGCTCATATTCACGAAAAGTTTTACCCAACCGAGCTTGCTCTGACTAACATTCATCAAAATTCTACTCCACCGAGCTTGTTCTTACTCATATTCAGCAAAAAGTATGCTCAGCCAGGCTCGCATGAACTCAGACTCACGGTTAGGTCCAAGTCAGTGAGCTTACGCTTGAGTGAGTTCACCGAGCTGCGTATACATTACGTTAATGTTGTGACATGTGCGGTGCATAAGCAAACATTGTATGTGAGTTCGTGTTGCGTCGGGTGAAATAAAGACAACTGTGCATACTTCAGTTAGTGACATACAATTTAATTGACCATTGCGTGAAAGTTCCGCCTTATGTCGGTTCGAACAAGTGCACTGGATCTGCATCATATTTCTTTTTCCGATGCTGCTAGTTATCTAGGCTTACTGGGTGGCCACATTTTGTACATTTCAGCACAAAGTAGAATAAATGACTGTGGTGCAATATATTAAAAAAAAACGCCAGCATCACTAGAAGTACAACAATCAGAACATGATACAAACACACGTGCATAATACGATGCACACGATTCGTAAATACATGCACCGAAGCAATAAGTTGGCCGCCCTGCATTGCAAAAAAAAAAGAAAGAACACAGGCCAACGCTTCAATGAGGCCACGCATATTCATGCCCCTTGCCAGGTACATGGGCTTTAGAAGAAACAAACGTGGAACTTAACAGTTACCTCGAGGCTGACTTAACCCCCCCCCCCCTTTTGTTTAATCCCTTGTCTTTCATTGCGCCTTTGAGTACTGCAACTAAGATGTAAGACGCGCAATCGTCTGGACAGTCGCAAACTTTCGCAAAAAGCGCATTTTTTGACAATCCGCCTTTTGCATTGCGCTGTGGCGCCACCTTAGCGGGCTCCGCGCGAAACAATATGTACGGCGTCGGGGCCCCGCGGGAGCTGAGGCACGCTGCAAGAAGCGAGCTGAAATGGGTTCGTGCATTTGTCAGTCGTTGTAATTTTCGTTTTGTGTGAGTGGCCGCTTGTTGGACAGCATGCCTAGGCCGGCAATGACTCTGGTGCGACTTACAACCGCAAGTCGTCGAAATATGATGACGGGATTTCGTGCAGCTGCGCCGACAAAACCAGTCACCGTGCGATGTGCCTCTGAACGAATACATCGCACCGTAACGCGATTGACACAGCGCCTACGCTTGTATTCCTGTTATTCATATTTATTCTTACCGAATATGAGTCCAAACATGCTTCGGAAGTTGAAATGCACGAACGTGAGCACTCGCCAGCCGCCCACATCAAGTTTAAGCTGGGGTCGATTCCGCTCAGCGGAGGTTAGCCGTATCGTATACAGCAGCCGAGTTCATGCATTTTCCACTGTTAGACCTGTACTGAACGTACGCTAATAGGACAATAAAAACTGCTTGTATAGCTGAGTCTTGACCACAGTGGCAATAGCTCTTTGAAGGGGCGATCGACACTGCGCCCAGAGTATTTATGCAACGCAAGAACGGCGCATTTGTTTACATCGGCACGCGTACGGCCACCGCTCGCTGTTGACTTCAAGTACAGTAGAAACTGTGCACGCTCCCACGAAATAATGAGCAAAATGTTGAAAGCATACATGAACACTTCTCATGCACATATCAGAAGCGATCACACTGAGACGAGAAGGCATGAACGTCCCGGGCACATCGAAAACAACGACCACTTAGCCGCACTGGCACGCGAGAATGCCGATGTCCGCCGTACTCGCGTGGCAACGAGCGGTGTTGTTGCTTACGATGCAATATCGAAAGGGCCATCACTTGTTGCCTGTTTAGCAAACTGTGTTTTCGGTAACTACAAAATCTGGCAGCATAAAAATACACTATCCGTAGTTGCACTTCGTTCATGGAAGCGACTGCGACCGACAGCCTTCGTTCAAGAACGGTGCCTGTACCGCGGTATTAGCACTGCGCCGTGTCGCCGCTTCCCACTCTGTGTGTGCATCGTACTATGCTAAGAGTGGTTCACTTCAAGTCGGTAAGGTCAGTACCGAACTACATAAGCAGTTTCCTTCGTCGTACTTGCTTATCCTATATTTCAGGTCCGCCGGTAGCGGACGAACTCGTAGGCTGTGTTAGGCCTAATGAAGCTGCCTGAACGAGATCGACACCGCCTCAAACTTGATGTGGAGGGCTGTAAAGGGCTGGAACTCGTGCATATCAGCGTCGGAAGCACGTTCTGACTCAATTTGAGCGTCAATAAATACATACACGAGCGCATTTGCGGCGATAATCACGTTGTCGGTGCGATGTTCTCACTCGGCGGCCGATCGCACGGCGATCAGCACACTGGTTTTGTCGGCATCGTCGGCACGAAAGATTATCACACTACGATCACTCGCTGTCGTCGGTCGCGTCGTCGGTCGCTTCTTCATCATACTTGTATGACAATATATGTCTCCCACTGGCACAGTATCACAGCTACCGCCGACCGAGCGTTGGCGCCGGCGTGAGGTCCACTTCTGACCGACATCGGTGTCGTGTCGGCATATATTGTGATGTACCGGACGTTAACCGAACATCGCTGTGAACAGCTGAAGTTTCTACCGAAACACAGCGCAAATACCACGTCGTCGACCGGCACAGCGCCGACAATAAAGAGTTCGCGTCCTCGACGACTATGCTGCATACGCGTGCGTCGTCAGCTGCACGAACCACCGACGCCGTACAAAACGTTTGCGGCGCTCGCCGCTAGGTTACAGCGCATGCGCACTCAGGACATGCAAAAGGCGGATTTCCCGTGAAGAAATGGAAATTAGTGCGGTTTAGATGGCATTGGAAAAGTGTCCCCCCCCCCCCCTGGCAGAAATCCTGGGTGCGCTACTGGAACACGCCGTTTTTGATGCACGCGGCAGGCCGCGCTTTTATTACACACAAATTATGCCCGTGTCCAACATCAACTTCCCGTAACCGATGCAACGTCGGCGCAAATGCGTCAAATATGCTCTCTGTTGACAGGGATGGCGCCGCCATCTAGGAGCGATGAAGCGAAGTACTGCATCATGACACTCAAGAGCACCGAATGTGAGCGCTTCGGTAGGCTCAGCGCAGGGGAGGCTCCAACGCGGTGTAGCCTGGTGTATATAGGGGGTGTACGCCTCCTGCTGAGGTGATGGTAGCGTTTACGCGCGGATACGTGCACCCCATGCGACGCACCGAGTCTCCAGACTGAGTTGTGCCATGTAAATGAGACTATAGGTCATGTGCTTTGTGACTGCCCTAAGTAAGTGGAAGAGCGTCAAAGGTTGAAGAACGACCTTACGCGTCTCGACAGCCCACCGTTGTGCGAGGACGTTATTTTAGGCCATTGTCCAGACGCTCAATCGAGTTTCAAGGCCATCCAGGCGTTACTGAACTTTTTAAAAAAGTACGGGCCTGGACTACAGGTTTTGAGCTTGCCAAATTGCTTGCCGTATGTTTTACATCCTCCTTCTCTGCCATCGTCACCCATCATGCGCCTTTCTTCCCTCTTTCTTTCCATCTTTCCCTTTCCCCAACGCCGAGTAGCTGGCTAGAGGAATGTACCTCAGGCCGACCTCTCTGCATTTCCCATCAATAAACTTCTCTCTCTCTCTGTGTGCTGAGGCGACAACGCAGTTTCCGCACATGCTTTGTCTTTCGTGCAGGATTAGCCTGTGACGACTCGTCGCCTACGGAGTGCAGCTTCAACATGCATCGGCAGTGCTTATCCCTTCTGCTTCGCTTGCCATGGCACCGCCTAAGAAAACTTCTGCGCTAAGCAGCGCAGAAAGGCTAAGACAGCCACGGGCGAATCTCGCTTTGGTCCGTCGAGAGACACGCCAGCGTGAAGCAGAACTACTTCGCGCGTTCGCAGCGCACGCTGCGAACTATGCCAGTCGCATTCCTGAAGCTGAGCGCGTCGGAACTCAACTGGCTGCCCAAGGCATTACAGGGCCGGACCAAAATGCTCTTACCTTTGGCATCAATACCCCGCTCGCCAACAGGACTCCGCACGCCCAGCAAACCTGCAACACGATCGCCGACCCACAAATAATGCGCCTTTCGCTGCAGCGGACTGTGAGTTCATGAAGCAAACATGCGACAACTTCTGCGAAGACACGTTTCACTTTCGGGGATCAAGCATGGCCGCCTCCATTTCCGTTGTTCTTTTTTTTTCGCACCACAGGTGAGCGCAAGGTGATCGCTGTGCGACCAAATAGAGTCAAAATGCGTCACAAAGGTTCTCGCTTTCACTGTACACCACGATGCACCAGTTCGGTGTCCCCAGTGCTTACAGTCGGTGCAAAAAGTGCCGGCGACCATGCGCTTCTCACTTCGCGTTTCATTTGCTGAGCACTGTATGTGCTGTTGCCCACAGACCACCCGTAGACAGTCTTTCCGCCTGACAAACTCGATGCCGCGATGAAAAACGATTGAATTGAGGGGCCTAAACATCTTCAGTTATGTTCCAGTAACTGTTCGTGCACCCGAAAACGCATAATGTTTTATCAGATTTGGTTTCACGTAGTATTTCGGTTACGCAAAACAGAAAAAAAGACGGGAAATACTAAATCCACGTTGCTGGCGGCAGCGGATGCTACGCCCGGTCCGTCCGTCACACGCCATTACATTCGAGGCACCGCCGCATGAAGGCGCCACCGGTCCAAACTCATCCTGCGCCCGGTGCCTGTAGACCTACACCATGTTTGTAATCCCCGCAGGGGCGTCCGCGTCAGCAGGCGTTTGGTGTGTTGCGACACCACGGACCCGAGCACATGAGGGTCGGACCCTCACGCGTTTATCCGTGCGTGGCTTAGCCGTGTCCGGGGAAAAGGGGATCCTGGGGGTTGAGCCGAAGCCGGGTGTTTGGACCTTTAAGGCCCCTCGGCGGAGGCAACACACCCCTTTGGCCTCGGCTTCACGTAGACGGCACCCCCGGACTCACCCACCCGGGGGAAATCGGTAGTTGCCTTTTCCTGTCCTCCTCTTCAATCTTCGTCTTTTTCTCTCACTTTCAATCTTTCCTGTCTCCTTCTCATTTCTGAACTTCTGATTTTCCAGGCAGCTAGGGTTAACCTTGTGTGAGATAGCCAACCTTGGTTATATCATATTTGGTTATAGTGGTTGTGTACAGCTGGCGTTGTCAGGTCTTGTTCATAACAACCCTGTCGCGTCCCCTTGGGCTCCACGGTGGGCGGCTGGTACCGCTGCCGAAATCATTTTAATTTGTATGGCATCCTCATACCCCAAACTCCCTGATCGCCCTCTTTTTAAAAGAGGGCGCACCGACGAATCCTTGAACTTCTTCACAAAGACCACTGAAATTTTACCACGTTTCCACGTGATTCATTGTGAAAACACTGACAAAAAAGCGACAAACATCTCACCCTTCTTAGTGTCAAAATGTCTCACGGAGGTCATTGGAAGTGGCTACAAAGCCACCAAGATGGCAAGTGGTGGTCTCCTGAATAAGAAGGAACCTACGTTTTACTGTATCGCAAACAGAACCTTTTCTTCTATTGACCTTAGCATAGCTTCCCCGTCTCTATTTTCTGAACTTAAGTGGGAAGTTATGAAAAATCCTTACGGGAGCGATAACTTCCCAATACTACTTAGAACAACCAAATAAAATGAGTCTTCACCACAAGCCCCTCGATGGAACGTTAGTACAGCCGATAGGGAGAAATTTCGAACTCTTACTAGTAGCATCTCCTGGGCGGACATCTCTTTGTTAGGAATTGATGCTGCTGTTGAGTATTTCACTACCTTCATAATTGATGCCGCCTCTAAAATGCATATCCGAAATAAGTGTGTGGCATGCAAACGCCGTGTCCCATGGTGGAACGACGAATGTAGGAACGCTTCGTAAGAACCAGAACAAAGCGTGGGGGTTGCTACGTGATTATCCTACTGCGGAGAATCTTATGAATTTTAAGAACGTAAAGTCCGAAGGCAGGAAGAACGCGCCGACAGGCCAGAAGAGAGAGCTGGCAGAAGTTTTTATCAGGTATCCACTCGTATACAGATGAATCCAAAGTCTGGAACAGGGTAAATAAGGTAAAGGACGACAAACATATTCACTCCCTTTGGTAAGCACACAGGGCGACAGCTTGGAAGACCAAGCGAACTTCCTGGGCGCACATTTTGAACATGTGTCCAGCTCATCGCACTATTCCGAAACATTTAAACGATACAAAGCCAGAATAGAAGGACAGAAGCTGGAACGAAAATGCAAGAAACACGAGGCATATAACGAGCCATTAAGATTAGCTGAGCTACAGGCATCACTAAACTGCTGCAATAATTCTGCTCCAGGAGCTGACCGTGTAATATATGAAATGCTGAAGCACCTTCCCCATGAAACACAGAAAACCCTCCTTTCCCTCTACAACACTGTATGGTCTTCCGGTGAGATCCCGTCTGCCTGGAAAGAGGCCATAGTGATCCCTATCCTGAAACAGGGCAAGGATCCATCGTCTGTTTCGAGTTACCGGCCTATAGCACTAACTAGCTCTCTCTGCAAAGTCTTCGAAAAAATGATAAACCGTCGCCTACTACATTCCTAGAATCAAACAAACTGCTTCACCCATACCAGTGCGGTTTTCCGAGGGTCGATCCACCACTGACCATTTGATACGTATTGAGGCGCAGATACGCGAAGCTTTGTTCAGCAAACAGTTCTTTCTGTCTTTATTCCTAGACATGGAAAAGGCCTACGACACCACATGGCAGTTTGGAATACTGAGAGACCTCTCCCACTTTGGTATACGTGGTAATATGCTAAATGTGATTGAAATTATCTGCTGAATCGCACATTCCGTGTTCGAGTTGGCAATGCTTTATCGCGACCTTTTGTGCAGGAAACCGGAGTGCCGCAGGGTGGAGGGCTCAGTTGCACTCTCTTTATTATAAAAATGAATTCCATTGCGTCTATGCATCCCAAGCAACATGTTTTATTCAACGTACGTCGATGATGTACTGATAAGATTTAAATTGTGCAATCTTGCAATCTGTGAGTGGCAGGTTCAGCTTGGTCTGAACAAGGTGGCTAAATGGGCAGACGAGAATGGGTTCTGCCTAAATCCACAAAAGAGCACCTGCGTCCTTTTTTTCTCGAAAGAGAGGACTGTACCCCGACCCCGAAATTCACCTGCAAGGACAGAGTCTACCTGTATAAACGGAACATAAATTCTTCGGCATAATTCTTGACACAAAGCTGACATTCATACCACACCTAAAATATCTAAAAAACAAGTGCATGAAAACAATGAATATTTTAAAAGTGTTGTCACACACTACATGGGGTAGCGACAAAAAATGTTTGTTAAACTTGTATAAAAGCCTCATACGAACACGCCTAGACTACGGGGCCATAATTTATCAGTCAGCCACCCCAACCGCGTTGAAGATGCTGGACCCCATCCACCATCTAGGTATTCGCTTGTCTACAGGTGCCTTTAGGACAAGCCCTGTAGAAAGCCTTTACGTGGAATCCAATGAGTGGTCCCTCCACTTGCAGAGGACCTACACAGCTTTCCTGTATTTCCTTAGAGTGAACGCAAACAGTGAACATCCCTCATATTCCACCGTAAATGATTTGTCCAGCTCCCACCTCTTTCATAACCGCCCTGCAGGTAAGAGAGCCCTTGTCGTTGCGTGTGAAAAGTCTGGCTGAGTTAATGGATGTCCCACTTTTTGAGCATCGCCTAATGACACCCACTATACAGGTCGCACCGTGACAGTGGCAGATTGTAGACTGTGATTTGTCCTTTTTACATGTTACGAAAGCCGCCCCGGTTGCACACATTCGAATGCACTTCCTCGAACTGCAGCATAAATACTCCTGTCCGGAATTTTACACCGGATGCATCAGAGTCTCATGCTGGCGTCTCTTATGCAGCGGTTGGTCCATCATTTTCAGATGCCGACGCCCTGCACCCCCAAACGAGCATTTTCACAGCAGAGGCATATGTAATACTGTCGGATCTTAAACATATCGAAGAATCAAAAATACCAAAAGCAATCATCTACACAGACTCGCTGAGCGTAGTAAAAACTTTAAAATCTCTTAAAAGGCACAAAAATCCAATAATAGTATCGCTTTATTCATCAATATGTAATATTTATGCGTCTGGGCAGCATGTTGTAGTGTGCTGGGTGCCAGGACACCGAGACATCGAGGGAAATGTACTGGCAGACCAGATTGCCACATCCATCGACGCAAAAGCTGGAAACACATCTATGCCCGTCCCTGTTCCCGATATGAAGCCATATCTACGCAAGAGACTTCGAGTCCACTGGCAACGTTCGTGGGACACCCAGACCCATAACAAACTTCATTTAATTAAGCCTCGCTTAGGGAATTGGCCATCGACCACAAAATCTAGAAGAAATGATGTCCTATTCTGTAGGCTCAGAATAGGACACACTTACGGCACGCACAATTACCTGTTGTCTGGAGGCGAACCCCCGACCTGTACTAGATGTGGGGAGGCACTTACTGTACTTCACATCCTAGTACAGTGTCCACTAGCAGAACCAGAAAGAAAAAAAGCACTTTGTTCAAGCCTATAGAGAGAATATACCCCTTCACCCAGCGATGTTCTTACATAATGACCCGGTATTTCAGCACGATTCAGTTTTAGCCTTTTTAAACGACATCGACATTTGCAAGTTCTTCGCCCGAGAGATTCGTAGCGGCATCCTCTTCCAGAGGACGCTGATGCGACACGCATATTTGGAATGCACTCTCCTCCAGGCCCTTGCTTCTACGGGTCTCTGTGAGGCAGTAGTGCCTTGTATCGCCTATAACTTTTTATACTATGTTATGTTACATAATTATATTTCCTTGCGCCCCTATCACGTCATTGTCATGATCTTCATCAATTTTGTCTTTACCGCACACTTTAGTTGCGCAGGATTTTAGGCCCCATTAGTTAAAGCCACCCTAACACCTACCCCTATCATTCACTACCATTGCTCACTCAGTACACTACGCCTTGGCGCTCTTTGGCCATAGCTGGCCCTTGCGCCATAAAACAACATATTGTAATGGGGTTTATTGACGACTCAGAAACGCGGACCGTCTCATTGAGCGTCGGACACCGAGAGCGCGAGCCCGTCTTCGTCGGCGGGCCGATGATGATAGTGCGTCCACAGGGCGCGCCGTCACACAGGGCGGCCAGTCTTCTTCGCTACAACTGCACCCTGGAGAAGAAGGAGCCATCCTGGCGACTCAAGGAGAGGAGAGGACAAGGGGGTCGTAATAGGGTTTAAGTCTCTGGACGTGGACTGTCTCGCGTCCACGGACGCCTCAAGTCAGTAGATGGCGTTAGCGCTCGACGACGTAATTGACCGGCGTCGTCTGTTCAACGACGCGGTAGGGGCCGTGGTATGAGCGAGGAGTTTAGAGCATAGACCAGGGGTGCTTGAAGGTATCCACAACCAGACTAGTGAGTCCGGCTGGTAGGTGCAGGGAGGTCGGTCATCATCGCGACGGAATTTTTGGAGACTCTGGTCTTCCGCCGTGAACGAACGGGTCCAGCTGACGGCATTCCTCGGCATACTTGAGGCTTCAGACAGAGGACGTGCCCTCTGATAGGTCAGGCCGGTAGGGAGAATGGTGTCGAAGCGTACATGTAGGTTCACGGCCATATACGAGAAAGAATGGCGAAAATCCCGTTGTGGCCTGTGAAGCGGTATTATAGGCGTACGTAACATATGGCAAAACGAGGTCCCAGTTGGTATGATCCGATGCCATGTACATGGATAGCATGTCGCCCAAAGTACGATTAAACCGTTCTGTTATGCCGTTCGTTTGAGGATGATAAGCTGTACTGGTGCGATGGACGGTATGGCAGCGGGTCAGAAGGGCGTTAAGAACTTCGGAAAGAAACGCACGCCCTCTGTCACTAAGAAGTTCCCGCGGTGCCCCTTGACGCAGTATGAAGTGATGCAGTAGGAAGGACGCAATGTCGCGGGCTGTCGCTGTTTGCAGTGCCGCAGTTTCTGCATAGCGGGTGAGGTGGTCGACAGCGACAATAATCCAGCGATTGCCAGCTGATGTGCAGGGAAGAGGCCGTAGAGATCGATGCCGACGCGGTCAAATGGTCGGGACGGACAAGGAATGGGCTGTAAAGGACCAAAAGGACGAGGAGCAGGAAGCTTGCGTCGTTGGCACGCTGTGCACGAGCGAATGTACTGTCGCACAAAATTATACATGCCACGCCAATAAAAGCGGGAGCGAAGCCTGGCGTAGGTCTTGAAGAGGCCGGCATGGGCGCATTGTGGGTCTGAATGGAGAGGCGGAGCATACATCTGTGCGCAGATGGCGGGGAACGACGATCAACCATTTGCGACCGTCGGAAGCGTAATTTCGACGATAGAGAACACCATCCCCGCAACTCGAAATGAGAAGCGTGGCGGCGGATAGCACGTGAAGGGCGTGTTGTTGAAGTGTCAGAAATGCAATCCATAAGTGCCGCAATCCAGGGATCTTTACGTTGCTCCACAGCCATGTTGACGGGCACAGGCGACGAAAACGCCGATTCGATGGCTGTAATGCAAGTCATGTCACTTGGTGTAGGCGACCGAGAGAGGGCATCCGCGTCGGTGTGTTTACGGCCAGACCGGTAAATGACGCGTATGTCGAAGTCTTGTAACCGTAGAGCCCAGCGCGCAAGGCGGCCAGACGGATCTTTTAAAGTCGATAACCAACATAGAGCATGGTGATCTGTAACGACGTCGAAGGGGCGGCCGTACAGGTAGGGTCGGAATTTTCCAAGGGCCCAGATGATAGCCAGGCACTCCTTTTCGGTGACGGAGTAGTTAGATTCCGCTTTCGTTAGGTGTTCGGCTGGCGTAGGCTACTACGTATTCATCATGCCCACTTTTTCGCTGTGCAAGTACGGCACCAAGTCCTACGCCGCTGGCGTTGGTGTGGACTTCCGTGGGGGCCGTGGGGTCGAAATGGCGCAGTACGGGAGGCGAAGTGAGCAAACGCCGCATAGTTTCAAACGCATCGTCGCAACCTGTGGTCCAAGTAGAAAGGTCGTGTGTCGCCGCGAAGCAGCTGAGTCAACGGAGCAATGATGGAAGCGAAATTCCGGATAAAACGACGAAAGTAGGAGCAGAGCCCGATAAAGCTCCGAAGTTCTTTCAGAGGACGTGGGTTTCGGGAACTCGGCGACGGCGTGAAGTTTCGAAGGATCAGGGAGTATGCCATCTTTCGATACGACGTGTCCGAGTATAAGCAAACTGCTTGGCTCCAAAGCGACATTTCTTCAAGTTGAGTTGAAGGCCTGCCTCGGTGATGCACTGCAGGAACTTGTTCGAGACGGTACAGATGTGTAGGAAAATCTGGAGAAAAGACGACGACATCATCAACGTAACATAGGCATGTCTTCCATTTGAGCCCACGAAGCAGATTGTCCATCATTCGTTCGAATGTAGCAGGGGCATTGCAAAGCCCAAACGGCATAACGTTAAATTCATATAGGCCATCTGGGGTCACAAGGCTGTCTTCGGGCGATCGGCAGGATCCATAGGCACTTGCCAATAGCCTGAGCGTAAATCGAGCGAAGAAAAATACTCCGCGCCTTGCAAACATTCCAGAGCATCGTCGATGCGCGGTAAAGGCTAGACGTCTTTGCGAGTTATCTTATTAAGACGGCGGTAGTCAACGCAAAATCGAATTGAGCTATCTTTTTTCTTAACCAGGACTACAGGCGACGCCCAGGGACTATTAGAAGGTTGAACCACTCCACGCTCAAGCATTTCGCTTACTTGGTTTTCAATAACATGGCGCTCCGCGGGTGATACACGATAAGGCCTCTGGCGCAGTGGTGCGTGGGTGCCGGTGTCGATCTCGTGACGTACAGTCGATGTGCGGCCTAATGGGGCGTGTTGACAGTCGAACGTAGATTGGTATTTCCGTAGAAGGCTGAGAAGCTGCGAACGCTGCGTAGGGCTCAAGAGGGCATCCACTGAACTATGGAAGACGTCGTGCCTAGGCTGGGAACAATGCAAGCTATAGGTCAACGAGTTCACGTCTGAACAGGTGTCGTCAAGAGGCGCGTCAAAGATGGTAACCGAGTCGGCAGACTGAAGACGTCCAAGGCACTCGCCCGCCACGACGTAAGACGAGGGGCGTGGCCGAGATAGCGTTGGAAACGAGTAGTCTCGTGCAGCCACCACTGACAGTTAGGACATTGAGCGAAGGAATGAAGGGAACATTGTCGGCGAACAAAAATGTCCGATGGGACAAACACGGGGGCAGTAGTGTCAGTCAGGCTAGCGAAAGTAGAGCAGGCATGCGCAATCACCGAAGAGTGCGGAGGGATCGTAGTGTCTTCTGTAACGACCAGTTTGTCGCCGAGATCGTCAAGTTCATGTGAGCGGGTGTCGGGAAGCGGAGAAAATTCAATTTCGGCGCGAGAACAATCAATGACGGCCTGATGATCGGAAAGGAAGTCCCACCCCAAGATGATGTCGTATGAACAGGATGAGAGGACGACGTATACTCCGAATGACGATGCGGGCGGTACATGCGGCAACAGGGGTAATGCACTGGGAACTTGCAGTCCGGAGTGACAGCGCAGATAAGGGCGTCATTACTTTTCGAAGCTTGCGGCAAAGTTCTTCCGTAACTACTGAAACGGCGGCGCCTGTGTCGACTAATGCCAGTGTGACGACTCCTTCAACAGACACTTCGATTACGTTCGTCGGAAGAGAGCGAGGCCTTGTGTGGTTCGACTGGAACGCAGTTCTCGCCTCTTGAACTGCGGTAGCTAGTTTTCCAGCTCCGATGTGGCCGGACGCCGCCGCATGGGGGAAAGTGAGCGGCGACGAGGGGATGGCGAGCGACGATCACGGGCAGAAGGAATGACGTTGCGCGTGGACGGCAAGTGCGAATCACGTGGCGGTGAGAAGGACGAAGCTGGCGAAACGTAGGAGGAGACAGGTTGGTCATGACCTTGAAGCCATAAGCGACGGCGACAGAGCCGTGCCACGTGACCAGGGATACCACAGAAGAAGCACACGGGGCGATTGTCGGGTGTACGCCAGGGTCCCGTGCTAGCTGGTGATCTGGTGGTGTACACTGGAGGGATTGGACGTGGCGGTGCAGCAAACGGTGGCGCTGAAAAAGTCGATGGGGGTGGCCGTGCTGCAACCTCGGCGTAGCTGAGAGGTACAGACAATGGTGGCGCTGCACGAGGAGACTGTATGGCTTCGGACACTTGTTCTTGGAGCATTTGACGCAACGGGGGAGCCAAGGACGGCGTAGGTCCGGGGACAGCGGTGAGTAGGGATAGCTGGCGGCGGTGACTTCGGAGCGTATAAATTCCTTGATTTCGCCGAGCAGATAGTCGTTGTTGGTGACAGCGGGTAAACTTGCAACGGAAGCATCGGGAAGCATCGGTAACTCTGACAAAGTTCAGCGACCTCGACCACGGTCCGCGGGCTTTTCGAGAGGAGCATTTGGAATGCGTCGTCTTCGATTCCCTTCATCACGTGACGGATCTTGTCAGACTCAGTCATCGATGGATCGACGCGCTTACAAAGGTCTACAACATCTTCTATGTACTTGGTGAAGTTCTCACCGGGTTGCTGGGAACGGCTGCGCAAGCGCTCTTCGGCACGGAGCTTCCGCACCGCAGGGCGACCGAACACTTGCGTAATGCGCGCCTTGAAATCGGACCAGGTGCGAAGGTCGGATTCGTGGTTGTGGTACCACACGCTAGCGACACCCGTAAGATAGAAGTTGGCGTAGCTGAGCTTCGTAGCATCGTCCCATTTATTGGGGGCACTCACCCACTCGTCGATCGAGAGCCAATCTTCGACGTCGTATTCGTCGGAGCCGCTGAAGATGGGAGGATCGCGTTGACGCACGGGGCCAGGACAAATCAATGTTGGCGGTGCCGGAGGTGTTGTTTGGCTGGCGTCGTCAGGCATGATGGCCGGCAGCGTCCGATTGCGTAGTTCCAGGGTTCGGGGAAGCAGAACCCAGCACAGCTCCACCAAATATGTAATGGTGTTTATTGACGACTCAGAAACGCGACCGTCTCAGTTGAGCGTCGGACACCGAGAGCGCGAGCCCGTCTTCGTCGGCAGGGCCGATGATGATAGTGCGTCCACAGGGCGCGCCAGTCACACAGGGCGCCAGTCTTCTTCGCTACAATATATCATCATCATTATATTCATGCGCCCCATCACATCATTGTCATGATCGTATTAATTTTGTCTTTTACGCACCTTAGTGCGCAGGATTTTAGGCCCCTTACAGCCACCCTACACCTACCCACGTCATTGATCATACCATTGCCTCATCGTACACCACGTCTTGGCGCTCTTTGGCCATAGCTGGCCCTTGCGCCAGAAAACACATACCATCATCATTCATCATCATCAACCAGGTTGTAAACAGTGGTAGGCACCGTCGATATATTTAGCCCCTATAGCGGCGTCGCGTAGGCTCCGCCCGCTTTAGCCGCCCCCGCTTGCACGCGAGGATGGCGCTTTTTTTTTTAATGGGATGGTGGTGGAGGTTGCCTTAAACCCACGATTTCATTCTGAAGCACACGGTAGTGGGGTCGCCGGATTAATTTTGACTACGTGAGGTTCTTTAAAGTGCACCCAGGGAAACGTTCTTGCATTTCGCCACCATCGGAATACGGCCGAGACGAGACGGTAGGCCTAGCTCGCTCCCCGCCGCAGTGACGGCCGACAGCACTTGCGATCATGGCCTGCAGCTCATCATAGTGCGCTTATGTTGACAACACCATTAACGTGGGCTTAAATGAATTGGTGCGAATAGCAAACGAATAGCAAACGGTGATTTTGGTGCGATTAGTAAACGAAACGTAGTATACGCGTACTTGCAAGCCAGTCCGTGCCGCCTCGCTGAGACGGCCGGTGCTTGGGTTGCCGTCCGCGAGACGAAATGCCGTCGGATCGTTGCTCCTGATCGCGCCTGTGGTTTAGTACAGGGCGCTGCTTTACGAATCACGCGCAAAACCGAGATACTTTTTTATATTAAGAACTATTTTATGTTAAAAACAAGCAGTAGCCGATTTCTACGTCGCCGTGCGCTGCGACAGAAGCGATCGCCTCGGTGATGGGACCGGCGAGGTACCATCCCGACGGCGACGCCGGCTTTGTAGGACCGCGCAGTCTGACCCGTAGGCCGCGGCCGTCCGGTCGCTCCAACTCTGCACTAACCCTGTACATTTTATTTCATGCTCTAAATTAAATTCACAAGTTTAGGCGCGTTCATGAAATCCATACTGCAATTAACGCAGCTGTGACTTTGCAGCCTGTGTATGTGAACGGGTGATTATATCTACAACTGCAAGTGCCGCAATTCTTTCAGATGAAAATAACTTTGAATGTGACTACTTTGTGGGGCATCTGCTCGCTGGACCTACGTTCAAGGCTAATCCTAATCTAGCTTTGCCACAGGTGCGGCATGAAATTGTAATGACGCGCTAATAACGATCCTAAGATCATAGGTTGGCTTATGCACGCCTCTCAAAATAAGATAGAAGCTTAACGGTTACGAAATGTTTTGCGCGCAATAGATGATCTGGTATGAGAATCCAACTTTCGCTTTCTACCGCGGCGGCCCATTGCTTGCGACGGTTTTTCATCATCAGAAAACCTATGAAAACTTCAGCCTCTTGCGTATTTCGACGCAACTCAGCACGTCGACATACTGCATTTCCTTCGTTGTAAGATCATAGAATAAAGACCTCCAACACATGGACCGCACAAGTACCCGCGAAACCCTGCATGCTGCTTTGGTAGGCGCTGACCTTCGGGCACGACAAGGGCAGTGGCTCGGCGGCGGAGTGCCTACCAAACATATACCTTGTGCATACCCACGCGAAACTAAATGCGACGACAGTGCCACCGCATTTTCGTGACGTAGCGCCGTGGTGTAGGTCTATAGGCTCATTCATAGGCAGATCGCCACGGGCCTCACGGAAAAAGAAACTATCAACAACCTGGCTCGTACCTACCTCACCGTTAAAGAAGGGATTTGCAAGGCGGGAAGGTGAGAGCAGGGTACACGGGGCTAGACAGGGCAGAGCTAGACAGAACCGTTCATTGAATTAGAAATTAGACACATTCTCTCAACGTAACGGAAGGTCGGCCCTGGGGCTAGACCGAGTTACCACCAAACTCCTCCGAAACCTGGACGACAAGGCCGTAGAAAGCGTAACGGCAGAGATAACGAAGTATGGAGTTCGGGGCAGGGAAACCCCCGCATATGCATAACCGCGTCCCATCTTTCTAACTTCATGCATTTACAGTGGCCGAACAAGCTATACATAATCGAATCACAGACACACATAGAGAACCCGAACCTTTAGACACAATTTAATCGCCTTAAGAGGGGACTTTCAACCACAGGACACAATGCGCCTTCTAAAAGATCGATATTCGACAACGTGTCGCGAGACGTAAAAGCCATCCTCGCTCTCCGAGCTCGCGAAAGCTTTCGACAAGATGGGGCACAAGCACATCCTGAAAAAGATTTCGTCCCTCAATCTAGGGCGGATATTCTTTAACTTCACTTTTTCTTTCCTGTCGAAAAGGAAGGAGCTCTTCGACTGGGTACAAACTGGGCAACTGCATTACTCTTCAGGGCTCGGTTCTATCCCCGCTACTCTTCAACATTGTCATGCATAAACTTTCTAACAGGCTAACCGAACTCCCAAAGTGGGCCACGCAATTATGCCTACTACATTAGAATCAGGATGTCCGGGGAGGATCGTGACCGAAGTAGAGTAATCCTTACGGGGGCCACAGAATTGACGGGAGAGTTCCTTACAGACACTGGACTAAAGCGCTTGCCGACTAAATGCGACTCTTACTCTACAGGCAGGCTAAGCAAGGGTTAGGAACCTGAGCCTCTGGAAAACACAGCCAGTCGGAAATTACGATCAGAGGAGGATACCCCATTCCGAGGGTGAAACTTCATCAAAAATTTAAGGACCTTTTGATCAACGCCAAAGAATTGTAATGCAGATGCTGTAAACTAGGCTCGGCACACAGGTGCACAATATACTCAGGCTCATTACCACAGTTACAAGTAGAAGGGGGGGGGCTCAAGGAGGACAACCTACTTAGGGTCTTTCAGGCCTTCTTCATTAGTAAAGTTATCTACACGACGCCATTCTCACATGGACCAAATCCAAAATGAACAAAGCTCGACACGGCTCATTAGGTCCGTATCAAAGACTACTCGGCATCCCCACAATCTGCTAGCACGGAAGCACTATTCGTGCTAGGCTCCGTCCATCTTTTCCCTCAGGACCTTTCAATAAAGCCCTGACGACGGGGGCCGCATCATTCATATGGGGACGTATTACCAGCGAAGCTGTTTAGGCTGCAATCATGGGCTGCATACATTATGAAATCATACTTTATTTTTCATATGGCACCGCAGTACACTCACACAAGCGACTCCGCGGTCACCGCAACTGTCTGTCTGAAAAACTGTATTTATAGTATACGGAGGAAGCTTGAGGTGGCCGGAGGGTGCCACTCTCACACTCACAGGTGTTCTCCTCATTAGAGGAGCCCCTTGGTGACCACCGCGGCTTGTGCTCGGTCGTCCAGGGCATTCTGGCACGCCCGGTTGGAGCAGCCATGCAGGGCTGCCTCCCAGTCCTCCCGGGTGGGGTTTCGTTTTGTGGTGAGGTTCAGGGTTGATTGGCATGCCCACACCATGTGGAATATGTCCGAAGACTTCTCCGCACAGTGCAGGCATTTTCCTGCACCGGCAGGATCAAATTGTTTCAAAACTACCGTGCACAGCAGTGTTTTGGTGTAAAGGTAGAGGAGTGTGCGTTCATCTGCCTTCGTAAGGCCGTTACAGGGCTTAGGACAAACTGCGTGGCCAAATTGGTATAATTGAGTAATTTCTCGAAAAGTGAGGGCCGGATAGGGTTCGGTATTCATTTCGGAAGGGTGTGAAGGCATTGCCCGGAGAGCGAGTGCGCGGGCAGCGGCGTCTGCCGTTTCGTTGCCTCGCGGGCCCATATGAGCAGAAGCCATACAATCGTTCGAGACGCGGGAGCCGCGAGGTAGTCACCATTTTGGAGGATGCGAGACAAAATGAGAGAAATGTACCCCTGTTCAATGTTTCTGCAGGCCCCTGTTGAGCCGGTGATGATGACGCGCGAGCCTGCCTGCGGCGGCTAGCGCGATGGCGACATCCTCCGCATCTATTATGTCTTGAGCTCTGAATGTTATGCCATTCACGTGTCGTTTTGGTGGACGACTGCGGCCGTGTACCACCCCCCATGGTGAGGGCCGGAGGCATCCACGTAGAGGATTCCATGTTTGTTCCCATAGTGCCTCCGCCCGCGCATGGCGCTGCCACTGCGGTCGTCACGTGTCAAGTTGGCCGGAAGAGGCCGCACGTGCAAGGCGTATCTCCAGACTTCGGGGATGCGTATGCGCTCTTCCGTCCGTGTTGGGAGCTGGATATGTAGTCGGGCTAATAGGGGGCGCCCCGACGGCGTCTTTGAAAGTCTTGTATATTGATTGGTCAAGTGTGCCTCCCGGAGCTCCACGAAAAGGTTTACCATCCCCTGGCCCATGAGGTGGCGGTTGCACGTGACTATGGGGAGATCGAGGGCACGCTTGTACATCTTGCTGAGGACCACCTCGAGGGCATTCTCGTCATACTTCCGCAGGTGGAGGTAAGGAGCCGAGTAGAGGACTCGACTGGTCGCGAATGCATGCGCCAGCCGCAAGGCGTCCGCACCGTAGCCCCCCACGTTTGTTGGAAACCCGGCGGACCATCCGGCCCACCTGGTCCCCCACCTTACGCAATTTGGCTGTTGTCGCATAAACTTGCTTGTGTTTGTGGATAAAGAGGCCAATCACTCGAAGCTCATTGTTTTCGGGTATCGGGCCGCTGGCCAGGGATAGTTCCATTTTGGTGGTGCACTTAGTCGACGGGTGGATATGCACAAAATTCGGATTTGAATGGGGAGCACTGAAGGCCGCAGCGGCGGACGTAGGCGTCCACGATCTCCACCGCTTGCTACAGGTTGGCATCAATGTCTCCAACCAATCCCTATTTGTCCCAGATGGTTATGTCGTCGACGTACAGCGCGTGTTGGACGCCTTCGACCTTCGCCAGCTTAACCGGAAGTTTCATCATGGCCAGATTGAAAAGTAACGGCGAGAGGACCGCGCCCTTGGGGGTACCTCTCGTTCCCAGTTGAGAGGGGCCATGTTCTTCGTCTTGATTCGGATGAAAAGATTGTCGATCCGAAAGAAATTGCTTATATACTGGCATGTGTTATGTCCCAGTTGGTCTGGGTGAGATGTTGCAGGATATTTCGTGTGTGACATGTCGAAAGCCCCCTTCAAATCTAGGCGAGTATGCCTATCGTTGATGGGGTATTGACAGGGTGAGAAATTCACGGTCGAGTTGAAGCAGAACATCCTGCGCGGACCGGTGCGGGCGAAACAAACATGGTGTCTGCGAATGCATTTTGGTTTTCCAGAAACCCAGACAGCTGACCCGAACCGTGGTCTCCATCTGCTCCGTGCACAAGACGTGAGGGATGGGGTGGAGGTTGTCTGTGTTTATGGCTTTGCCGGCTTTTGGAATGAAAGTTACCAGAGCGGTCTTCCATTCGATTGGAAGGGGTGCCTCACCAAGCAGATCGAGTGGATGAAAGCGAGGAGTGTGTCGGGAAGATTGGCAAGCTGTTTGGAGTGTGTCGAGGAGTGTTCCGGGAAGATTGGCAAGCTGTTTCACGGTGGCTTCTCCGGCCCGGTGCCGTTCCTCGTTTCATTATGCTAGGGCGCCTTCAGGTCGTGCAGCTGGAAACGCGGATCCAGCTCCGCGTTCTCTGAACCAGCATACGAGTACGCGGGCCCTCGGGGGTCCTGTTGAGTGCGAATGTACTGGTCTCGTAGTTTGTACGCTATTTTGAGGTATCTCATCGAAGCTATGAATAGCTCGTTGGAGATGTCTTTGTGTCTCGATTCGTGTTTGAGTCGGGTCAATTAGGGCGCTGGAGAGGCGCCACATGGTGCTAGACATTTGTCTGGCTGCCGTGTTACAGCGGTCCAACCAGTTCGAGCCGGCGAGTTGGGTCGTGTACTCTGCCGCTCGCTGGTGAGCTGGCGATACAAATATTGAGCTTCTGTTATGTTTTTGGCGGCGCTATCTGCGGACGAAGCTGTGCCGCGCCTCCCAGAGGTGCAGAAGGGTGTGTCCACCTCCGGCGTTCCCTCGACAGTTGAATTTGGGTTTCCTTCGAACGAAGATGTGTAACCAATTCCTGTGCCCACGCGTGGTATCCTTGTCCGTGGATAGAGGCCGAAATGATGTATATCTTTGCCGGAACTTTTTCCACTCGGGTGTGATGTGTTTTGTCTGTCACTGATCGCGGGGGCGGCGGGGTGTTAATACAGATGGGATTGGGAAGCGCATCGCAACACAGCAAGAAAACTTTAATAGCACTCAAACCTCAAACTAAAAACTCACTCGTACCAGCACACGCTGAACTAAAACACAGTGGAACAAATAAATGTTAACAAATTCCATAACTGACGAATCAAAACATGCCCTAATTCTGTCTACGATAGTTCAGGGCGTTTTCTCCCCGAAAATCTGGCAACTCGGCCTACTGTTGTGACACTACAAGAATGGAACATTCTTATGAGTTTGTTGTTCTTGCATGTATTTTTCCGGCCGGCATCTTGTCGGATCTTTCTCCACTGTCGTTGTTTTCGCCGACCGTCGCATAATCATTGCTGCATTGAAGTCGATCCGTCCACTCGCTCGTCTCCGAAGCCTGTTTAACCCGGTCGCTGTTGCTGACGTGGCAAGGAGCCTCGACGGGTTAAGTCTAGCGAAGGCTCGGCCGCTGCGTCCCTCCAGCTCCTTTCTCGAGTGCCGACGTGGCGTTCCGGGGATCATCGAACGCGCTGGTCTGCCGATGAAGGGGGATCCTCTCTGGAGTGCCCGGTTTGCCGTGTCATGCTACAGCTGGTCCAAGAAGCCTCGCTCTAACGTCTCCGAGGTCCACGGCTGCACTTCGTACCGCCCGCGTCACGGACTCGGCCGAACCTCCAAGCCTCCCGTCGCCAGAGCGTAGCTGACGATGTGACCATCCTGGCCAGAGACACGTCGATAATGCTCGAACCGTGCTGTTCTCCCTCGATCACAGCTCGGTTCACGCGCTAGCGGTCTCGTGCCGTTGGGAACGCTCCGTTCACATCATCATTTTCTTCGTTTCTTCGCCGCCGGCCTCTTACTCATGACAATAGCCCCTCTTCAAGTGTTTTTCTTTTCTCCAAAAAACTGCTTTCTCTTGCCCTTCTTTTCTGTGATCAACTCGACTGTCATTGTGGCTTGGGTGCTTTTCTTGCTTTTTTGTGCGTCGACGTGCCTCACCAGTCATCACCACACTCGCGCCACCATTCACGTTTCACTACACAATACACTGCACTGAAATGTTCGCAATGTTCATTGTCACAAAAACTCTACATGAATAAACTTGTTCACTGCGCAATTTGTGGAAACTGACAGCAACTATCCCAGGGCATTCCTAAAATATTCCTTTCGTAGCCTACCAGTGCACTGCTCTATTTTTTCGCCTTTCTCGGAACTAAAATGCTTCTCTACGTCCCGCTGTTTCCTTCTCTTTCCTTCACTAGCACATTTTCTTGCAGCTTGGGATGTCTCTGCCTTAACTTTAGCTTCTTCATTTTTTTCCTTGATGCACACATCTCACGCACGCGCGTTTTATTACGCTTTCCTTTTCAATCTCCAGTGAATCTCATTTTACCCCTTCGTGTTGCACGTTCAGGGATTAGGGTATCTACCGGCTTTACTCTTTTCTCGGAGTCTAAATGCCTCATCATGTCTTGTGCCTGGAGATCCCGGGAGGCATTTTCATTACCAACTCACTATCGTTCTGAGGTCAAGCTACTTCTTCTCTGCTGTGCTTGCTCCTTGTTACCCAAACCTCGGTCTGTATGTCAGCTACCCTCTTGTCCTGTTCACTCTTCCTCAAAGGCTCAGTGGTGAGCTTCTCCTCTACGCCGTCAGGGGTGCTATCTACTCTGCCAACTTCTCTGGCATCTTTCTGATGTCATGCAGCTCTGCTACACTAGCGGGCCTACTCTCAATCTTAAACTCAGCCTCACGCTCTTTCATTTTCGATGCCTGAGCTTTCTCTTGTAGAATCTTTATCTCTTTGTCTAGGAACTGTTTTCTTTCCGCATAAGCTTTCTTAATGCAGCAAGTTCTGCTAATCGAGCGGCCTCCTCGCGTTCCTTTCATCCTCAATTAGTTTGAGGCCCTGTCCCTTGCTGAGCTTCTGCTGCGAATAGTACCCGATATCGCCTCCCAATCCATCTCTGCAACTCCCGCGTATCAGTGCGTAGGCTGAAATAGAATCCAGGACGGATCCTGGGCAGCTTGCCCAATTGTGTGTTTGTTTTTCTGTGTCACGATCTCGGGGGCCGTGGGGGTATGAGATGGGATTGGAAGGGGCATAGCAACGCAAAAGCAAACTTTATCATAGCAAAACTCAACACCTGAAACTAAAA
>NC_051156.1:43452784-43483640 GCF_013339745.2 Dermacentor silvarum
AACGTATCCCAGGTCACACCCAGGTATATGCGAGAATCAGCTGCGTGCCCACTTCTCCTCACCCACGAACCCCCAGAAAGTACTGTGGGCGTTTAAATCACCCACAATCATCAGGGGATCCCTGACCGCAGCCTCTAGAACGCGGCTAAAGAGCGCTGTGAAGGTTACATTTTGAGTCTAAGGGAACAGTATATGTTGAGTATGTAGAGTGGCGCATCGTGTTTCTTGAGCGGAAGAAGTGTCAGCATCACATACGAATATTCAGTTTCAAGTTCCAAGTCAACTAGATTAGCCGTATAATTTTATGCACACAGACGCAGGAAGAGGGGTCATGCTGGAAGGGGATGTAGCTTGTAAGGGTGGCGCCGCTCCCTGGCTCCTGGAGGGCAACCACCGCCGGAAGCGAGTCGAGAGTTGAAAGGAAAAGTCGGAAATTCACCCGCTTCGCGCGCGACCGGGAGCCCCGACAGTTCCACTGGACAATGTGAACGAGGGTGGCCGAATTGGTTTTTGGAGAGCGCCTGATGTTGGGCTGCTCGCAATTGTCAGTTAGGCTGAGGTGGCATTGTAGTGACGCTTCTCCGGAGCCCGCACTCAGAGGGAGGGCGGAGTCCTCCATACCGGAGTGCGAGCAGCTGTCGTCATCGTCTACCACGGGGCTGCGCCTGGAAGTTTTGAGAGGGCGGCCGGATACGTCCTTATAGGGACCGCCGGGCCTGCACGAGGGGCGCGAGGAGTGCGCAATTTGTTGGGCAATGAACGCGGGGATTGTATCTTGCAATTTGGAGACGGCCGTAACCATCATTGAGATATGGTTTTCTACGTCGGTGAATCGGGCGTCTATGGCTCCGAAACGGGCCTCGAAACTGGCCTCGAATGCGGCCTCCGCGCTTGTTGCCGCCTTCGACGCCACGAGCTCACTTTTCATAGGGAGCCTGCATGCGAGCGCTTGCATGTAGGCTCCTTAACTTTCCATTACCTCAGTCGCGGTGAGAGAGGGAGGAGAGAGGGGCTGTTTTATTTTTGATTCCAATTCGTTAATTTTCTTTAGCAGCATCTCGTTTTGGGCACTGAGTGCTGCTATTTGACCTTGCACGGGGCTTCGCGCGCTAGGGAGGGGATTGAGAGGGGGGGGGGGGCGAAGAAGAAGCAGCCCCGCCCGAATTGCTCACCCGGTGTCCGTTTTTGACGGCATTCAGGCAGGCCCCGGTTTTGCCGCGCGTCTCGCCGCTCGGTTCTCCAGGCCGCCGTGTAGTGGCGGCTGGTCGCTGGGTTCCCCAAGATGGCGGCTTGTGTTCTTGGACGCCATTTTCGTTTTCCCGCCCCTTTTTGGCGGCCACCTTGGGTGTGCGGAATATTGCCGCACAGTCGCGAGAGTTGGTGGCATGGGCACCACCGCACACAGAACACCGGTGAACACAGTTGTGAGAGGCCCGCACTCCCTCCACTAGCGGAGCGTGGAGTCCGAAGAGTCCACACGTGTTCGGCTGCAGGTTTGGACATGCATCCGCGCGGTGCCCGATGGCCCCACACTGGCCGCAGGCAGGGATAGTTTTCTAATTGTTTTGTACAGAGACGACCATGTTGTCATATTGCACGTAACAGGGTTTCTCCTTACACGCGAAGGTGATGCGTGCCTTGTTGGATGTTCCGAATTTTCGGATTTACACGATGGTGCCGGGAACACAGCACACTCGGTGTTGAATAGTTTCCGTGGTCTGCGTGTTAGGGACCACGATCACTCCGTGGCACGTGTTGCCGCCGTCTTGTCTCTGGTAACCGTAAAGCGAGACCGATCTCTTCTCGATGTTGACTGCAATGTCCCCGTCGAGCCGGTCGGCTGCCTCGATGTCCGGGGTATACACAATTATGTTTTGGTCTCGCGATGGCAGAATGGTGGTGGCGGGGGCCCGTTCCAGTCCGATGTGCGCCGAGATGTCGGAGCCGTAGCCGGTTTCCGTGAACATATCGTGAAGAGAAATCCGTTCTCTGGGCTTGATGAGTATAACGTAGTCTTAGGAAGCGGGTTTGAGCGTTGGGCGCGGTTTCCACTTCGTGGACGTCTTGCCCTTGCGTCTCGTGGCGCGCGTCGCGGGAGCGCTCAGGTTTCTGACCGATGAGCCGGTGGCCGGGGTGGCGTTGGACTTCAAGCAGAACTTTTTTTGGGCTAGTTGGTGCATGTTACTGAAGTATTGAAAGCGTCAAACAGACGACACAAGAAGCGCTCGTCCGTGTCTCTTGTGTCGTCTGTTTGGCGCTGTATTACTTCAGTGGCGTTGGACGCCGTCATCTTGGCTTTGTCCTGGGAGCGGCGTTAAGGCGCTTTAAGTAAGGTTTGACTCTGAATTTTCGCTAAAACCGTCGAATGTGCCATCGGAGAGCCGATTCCACCCGGTCGGGCGTCGGCGTCGCTAACGACGGCGCCTACGTGGTTAGTCGAAAAACGGCCGTAAATTTGGCGAAAATGGGCCCACCTAGACGCATTTGGTATAGCGCTGTTCCGCTAGATGTTTCAGATCGATCGATGCCCGTTTTGTTTGAATAGGGTGGTTTGGGCCGCGGCTCCAGCCGAAAATCGGCGGAGCCGACACAATACACGTTTGCTGGCGTCACGCACTCGCAGCGCCTCTTCTCACCGCACCTCTAATGTGTCTGCCGCAACCGCTGCTGAAGCCGCGCCGGCACCTCCGACGCTCGTGACGTTGTAACCACAGAAGCTCAGGCCCACATGCACAGGCGCCGTCGCCACAACCTTTCCCCCTCTCAATATTCGTCAAACAGGATTTGAAACAAATCAATGCATCAGGACTAGCTTGCTACGCTAAGTGCACTTTCTTATACGTATATTGTGTTTATACATATATACATTGTCATCATCATCATCGTCAGCCTATTCATGTCCACTGCAGGACGAAGGCCTCTCCCTGTGACCTCCACTTACCCCTGTTTTGCGCTAGATGATTCCAACTAACACCTGCAAATTTCCTAACTTCATCACCCCACCTAGTTTTCTGCCGCCCTCGACTGCACTTCCCTTCTCTTGGTTTCCATTCTGTGACTCTAATGGTCGACCGCTTATCCATCCTACGCATTACATGACCTGCCCAGCTCCATTTCTTCCGCTAAATGTCAACAAAAATATCGGCTATCCCCATATGTTCTCTGATCCACACCGCTCTCTTCCTATCTCTTAACGTTAGGCCTAACATTTTTCGTTCCATCGCTTTTTGTGCGGTCCTTAACTTGTTCTCGAGCTTCTTTGTTAACCTCCAAGCACTGGTAGAATGCAATGATTGTACACTTTTCTTTTCAGTGACAGAGGTATATACATTGTACTTATACATATATAGTATTTATCTTACAACGCAGAATGTATGTGCTTCTATTTGGACCCAAGATATCAAACTTATTTTTGGAAGTTGGCGGAGTGCTTGAAGCCTGCTTCACCTCCACCATGGGTCGGCCTGGTATTTCACAATCTCCAGGATCGGCCCACGCATTCGTGTCCACGCGCCGTGATACGGACGTAAGCCCGCCAGGGTACCCCCCTTGGGAACGCGGATGCGGGGGATGCATACGGGGGCTAGAGATAAACAGCTTCGCTCTAAATCTTTTACCATGGTATACCAACAGGTCCGAATCTGCCTTTTGCATCTCCCGAGTGCGCATACGCTCTACCCTAGCGGCGTGCGCCGAAAACGTTTTGTACAGGGTCGGTGGTTCGTGCAGCTGACGACGCACGCGTATGCAGCATAGCCGTCGAGCACGCGAACTAGTTATTGTCGGCGTTGTGCCGGTCGACGACGCAGTATTTGCGCTGTGTTTCGGTAGAAACTTCAGCTGTTCACAGCGATATTCGGTTAACGGCCGCTACATCACAATAATAGCCGACACGACACCGATGTCGGTCAGAAGTCGACCTCAGGCCGGCGCCAACGCTCGGCCGGCTGTAGCTGTGATACTGTGCCAGTGGGAGAACTATATTGTCATACAAGTGTATGACGAAGAAGCGACCGACGACGCGACCGACGACAGCGAGTCATCGTAGTGTGATAAGCTTTCGTGCCGACGACGCCGACAAAACCAGTGTGCTGATCACCGTGCGAGCGGCCGCCGAGTGAGAATATTGCACCGACAACGTGAATATCGCTGCAAATGCGCTCGTGTATTTATTTATTGACGCTCTAACTGAGTCGAAACGTGCTTCCGACGCTGATATGCAAGATTTCCAGGCCTTTACAGCCCTCCACATGAAGATTAGGGCGGTGTCGATCTCGTTCAGGCAGCTTAATTAGGCCTAACACAGTCTACGAGTTCGTCCGCTACCGGTGCACCTGAAATATAGTATAAGCAAGTACGACGAGGGAAACTGCATGTTCGGTACTGACCTTACTGACTTGAAGTGAACCACTCTTAGCATAGTACGACGCGCACACAGAGTGGGAAGCGGCGACACGGCGCAGTGCTAATACCGCGGTACAGGCACCGTTCTTGAACGAAGGCTGTCGGTCGCAGTCGCCCGCGCTTCAATGAACCAAGTGCAACTACGGAGAGTGTATTTTTATGCTGCCAAATTTAGTAGCTACCGAAAACACAGTTTGCCTGTTATGCTAAGCAGGCAACAAGTGATGGTCCTTTCGATACTGCATCGTAAGCAACAACACCTCTCGTTTCCACGCGAGTACGGCGGGCATCGGCATTTTCGCGTGCCAGTGCGGCTAGGTGGTCGCTGTCGCCGTTTTCGATGTGCCCGGGACGTTCATGACTTCTGGTCTCAGTGTGGCTGCGTCTGATATGTGCATGATAAGTGCTCATATATGCTTTGAACATTTCCTCATTATTTCGTGTGAGCAGTGCACGTTTTCTACTGTACTTGAAGCGAACAGCGAGCGGTGGCCGTACGCGTTCCGATGTAAACAAATGCGCCGTTCTTGCGTTGCATAAATACTCTGGGCGCAGTGTCGCCCCTTCAAAGAGCTATGCCCACTGTGGTCAAGACTCAGTTATAAAAGCAGTTTTTATCATCATATTAGCGTACGCTCAGTGCAGGTCTAACAGTGGCAAATGCATGAACTCGGCTGCTATATACGATACGGCTAACCTCCGCTGACCGGAATCGACCCCAGCTTCAAACTTGATGTGGACGGCTGGCGAATGCTCACGTTCGTGCATTTCAACTTCCGAAGCCTGTTTGGACTCATATTCGGAACGAATAAATATGAGTAACAGGAATACAAGCGTAGGCGCTTTATGTATTTGTTCAGAGGCACATCGCACGGTGACTGGGTTTGTCGGCGTAGCTGCGCGAAATCCCGTCATCATATTTCGACGACTTGCGGTTGTAAGTCGCACCAGAGTCATTGCCGGCCTAGGCATCCTGTCCAACAAGTGGCTACTCACACGAAACGAAAATTACAACGACTGACAAACGCACAAGCCCATTTCAGCTCGCTTCTTGCAGTGTGCCTCTGCGTCTCGCGGGGCCCCGATGCCGTACATATTGTTTCTCGCGGATCCCGCTAAGGTGGCGCCACAGCGCAATGCAAAAGGCGGATTGCTGCGGTTGTGAACTTCCCTGTCGCTCGCTCTGCTCCATCGAGGCCCGAGCTAGCAAGCTCGAGCCAGCGTCACGAGCGGTCATGACGTGGCCGTCGCGTCGCAGCCAGTGGGAAGTTATAGGTGCCGTTTTTGTGCTATACTACAGACGCCGCCGGCTTTTTCGCTCGGTCATTTGACGCATTCGCATAATAAAAAAATGTTGCGAGCTCTGAAGCCCGTCCCGGTACACAGATCACCAGTAATGCAAGCAGCTGCACGTACGGTGCCAGTGACACAATGAATAAGTTCATACCATGGTTGCAATGAATGCATAGTAGTAAGTTGAGAAAACAGTTACGGCAGAATTCATCTCGCGATCACTGTCGACGTTAAGGCGATTTTCATTCGAGCAATGTAGCGACGCACCGTATTTCTGAAGTCACTTTTTCTTAAAGGGCTCCCTGCCTTCGGGCTTGATGAAAAAACATAGTCCTTGGATAAGATACCTTGCTGTCAACATGTTAACCAAGTTTTGCACTCGTGCGCGACGCGTGCAGCTCGCAATTAGAGTGTACAAGACAATGGTCGAGTGGGCCGAACGGCGCTCTCCACCTGAGGCGCCGCGTGTGGAAAAATTGTGCCAGGGCGCTGCGAGCGAACTGGATTGGAGCGGAGACGCGCTCCGCAGCACATTCAACGTACTTTCGCTGCGGGCGCTGAGGCCGATTGGGCTTAGTAAGCATTTAAAATAGTGCTTTATTTCAACTGTAAATTTATGTTTACACCATTTTTGCCAAACATATAAATTTGAGGCATGGATTATACAACGCGACGTCTTCAATTTTGCTGTCGTTGTCAAGCGCGTCGTCTGCTAGCGAGCTCGTGTTCGTTACGCGAACGCTGGCGGACGCCCAGTTTTTCTCGCAGAACGTCTGTGCAGTAAATTTTTTTCAATCATTTAGTTGCTTTGGTGCGCCCACGAATTTTCACGGCTGGCACAAAATGTAGATTTAGCCAGGTGAACTGCTGTTTTTACCACTGTCTTCTAAAAGTAACCGTCATCTCTGCAACATGAAGCTACGTAAGAAAATTTTATTATTGATATCATGTCATTTTACGCGCGCTTCTTGTTGGTGGATATTGATCAGAGACTATAATCGAAGAAAAAAATATTAGAGTGAAATAAACGAGGTTTACTAACTGCGTGACGTGAAGAATGACCAATGTATTTCTATGTAATTAAATCAAAGGGCATATAGACATATATATATATATATATATATATATATATATATATATTCACGATATATATGTAAGGGAAAAGATAACAAATATTTTAAGTGCCCTAATTGAGAAAGTGCGAACTTCCGACCGGAATAAACGCACGTGTTTGGAGTAACAAACAAACTTATTAGTGAATACTACACATGAAACTCTCATTCGCAGAAATAATATTCATAGCATGCGAAACCATCTTATATGTATATTGTAATGGATACAAAAGGCAGGCACAAAAATGGAGAAGAGAAGACGAAGAGAACGAAGAGCTTGAGAGGCCGGACTGCGCTACGATCCCGCTCCAATCATCGTCCATCTCCTGTAAATAAAGCGATTTCTTCACAACTCTTCGTAACAGTTGTGTTGGAAGGTGCTGGGTAATCGACACCCGAGGACGGAGGCTGAACCACAAGTTCTTCCACGGAGCCGTCGCCTTGCTGGACTCCCACCGAATACACCGGAGTTGAATATGTCCTACAACGCAGACGAACAACGGCCCATTCCAACTGCTGCGCCGACCAATTCCGTTCAGCAACTGAGAGATGCGCGTCCCTTCGCCGGAAGACCGGACGAAGACGTCGAGGAATGGCTCATCCATTATCACCGGGTGAGTGCCGCCAACAAGTGGAACAGCGCTTCTCAGCTTTCGAACGTCGTGTTCTTTCTAACGGATACTGCGTTGGTGTGGTTCGACGATCACGAGGAAACGTTAACAACATGGGGCAGATTTGTTTCGCAAATCAAAGAGCGCTTCGGCGACTCCGCGACGAAAAAGAAAAGGGCAGAACAGGCACTAATGCAACGCGCGCAAGTGCCAGGCGAAACCTGCACGACCTACATTGAGGCAGTAATAAAACTGTGTAGGATGGTAGATTCTGGAATGTCTGAGGAAGACAAAGTCGGGCACACCCTAAAAAGAATTGCTGAGGATGTTTGCAGTTTCCTCATCGCAAAAGACACCCTGGCTTCCGTCGCCGACATCATTCGGCACTGTCGCACTTTTGAGCAACTGAAGACGAGGCGCATCACGCCGAAGTTTGGCAGGCTAGCCAATGTGACGACAGTTGCAAGCGTAGAGAGCAACCAGCCTCTCGATCTTGCATCAACGACCCGACAAATAGTTCGGGAAGAACTCAGCCTGCACGCGCAAGCGACACATTGAGGCACTCATAGCTTCCGTCTACCACCAGATTTCGAACCAAACGTGGCATCCTTCTCCCGGTATCCTGCGGCGAGGGGCATTGAGGATTATGAACTCGCGCCCCGACAGCAGCCACGTCTCTACGACAGAGGCCCTACTGATGAAGCTCAGCCACAACGAGAACAGCCGCGTTTTTACCCCCGAGGCCCTGTGACTGCTGTGAGGCCGCGCCAAGAACAGCGCCAACCCTACTACCATGACGTGGCTTATAACCGATATAACGGATTTCAGCGAGCAGCAGAGACACATTACCCACATGACAACGAACTTTCTCGCCGCCCGCAGCAAGCTAGCAGTCTCTTCGAGGAAGATGCTGTCAACCGCGACCCTCCCGTGTGCTACGACTGCGGTTCCACAGGCCTTATAGCTCGGTATTGTCGCCAAGGCCGTCAACCACGAAGGACACCACCGATGTTCTCGCCACCCGGAACCCGTACTTCATATGACTTGCGTACGACCGATTTGCTTCCAATGGACTCCTTCTCGCGCGCGACCAGATGCAACGATTCGCCAGCACCTGAGCGCAGTTTGACGCCACCAAATCACCGTCCCCGTCGCTCTCCGTCCCCTCGGCGCCGTTCTTCCTCACCACCGCCGGGAAACTAGCATCCGCGGCCAATGGAGGTGAGGTCGCCGGACGGTCTTTCGAAGAAATACCTCTGCCTGTTGTGATGCACAAAAACAAAGTGAATGTGTTGATTGACGGAATACCGACCATGGCGTTAGTTGATACTGGAGCAACTGTATCTGTGATGAGCCTCGCTTTCAAAAACCATCTAGGCCACAAAGTTATGATTTCTTGGAACGACGGTATTACCTTTCGTGGAGTAGGCGGCGAGTGGCTTCATCCCCTTGGTGTTTGCGCTGTGAGTGTTTTGTTGGCTGGGAAAGTTTTCGTGTCGGAATTCCTTGTTGATGATGATTGTTGGAGTTTAGTGGCGCAAGGGTCAGGTTTGGCCAAAGAGCGCCATGCCAGTGTTAGTTCGCAGTGAAGTGATGAATTCAAAGATGTAGATGTGACGTGGCTGTAAAGGGGCCTAAAATAGTCACTGTAAAGTGCGTAAAATCTACGTGTAATAAGATAATGGCAATGACTAGTGACGTGTACTATGAACATAAAAGATGCATTGCTAAAGAATGATATGATATAAAAGATATGTCAGATATAAAATTGTCAAGAAACACTACTACCTAAACAGAGCCCTTGAAACACAAGGGCCTGGAGGCATGTGCTTATACAAAACTACCATCACAGCGGCATCCTCTGGATAGAGGATGCGCTACGAATTTATTGGGCTTATAACATTCAGGACCACGTCCTTTAGGAAACTGAGGACTGCTTAGGTGTTAAACAGCGGTTCCTCACCAAGAAACATATTGGGATGCAGAGGGACATGATAGCGGTAAGCTAAAGGAAAATGTTTTTTTTTTCTATCTGTTTCGGCATCCCGACACTCCAGGAGAACGTGGAGGACGGTTAGCCTCTCACCACATCTACCGCAGGTTGGTGGTTCATCTCCGGTCAGCAAAAAACTATGGGTGCCAAATGTGTGTCCTATTCTGAGACGACAGAATAGGACATCAGTTCGCCGCGTTCCCGTTGCGGAGGGCCAGAAACCTAACTGTGGCTTAATCAAGTGAAGCTTATTATTTGTTTCTGCATCCCACAGATGTTGCCAATGGCTTCGCAGTTTCTTACGCAAGAAAGCTTTCAAATCTGTTGCATAAACTGCGGCTGTAGGATTAATAGCGTGCGATGTTAGGGCTCAATGACTATAGGATTTTTCTGTTTACAGGGTGACTTTAAAGCGTTTACGACACTTTGAGAGTCTGTAAATATGATTGATTTTTGAAGTTTAGATTTCCTTATATGCCTCACAGCTGACAATAGTGCACAGGCCTCAGCCGTAAAGATACTTGCTCCGGGTGGAGTACACCGGACTCCGGAGAAGGATTAGCCGACGGCTGCAAAATACACCCCGTCACTTGACTTAGAAGCGTCTGTATAAAACTCTGTGCATGTGTAGTTGGACTGGAGTTCAAGGAAATGCATTTTGATATGTGCCTCTGGTGCGTGCTTAGTGACCTCTACGAATGATGTGTCACACTCTATGAGCTGCCACTGCCACGGCGGTAACAGTTTCGCTGGAGCCATAAGACAGTGTTCAAGCAACGGAACACCCATTTCCTCACTAAGATTCCTCACACGCAAAGAGAACGGTTTTCTCGATGCCGGTCGATTTTGGAAGAGTGTGGCAGTGGTCATGTCATTTATGGTTGAATAAGAGGGATGTTCAATGTTCGCGTGTACTCTCAGAAAATATATAAAACTACTATATGAACGTTGCAGATGAAGTGACCACTGATTCGACTCTACGTAGAGGCTCTGGATTGGACTTGTTCGGAAAGCACCGGTCGCGAGGCGGATGCACAGATGGTGAACGGGGTCTAGAATTTTTAATGCACTTGGCGTTGTGGAATTATAAATTATAGCTCCGTAATCAAGGTGTGAGTGGACAAGACTGTTGTACAAGCTCAGGAGCCATTTTCGGTCACTACCCCATGTTGCGCGCGACAAAATTTTTAAGAGGTTCGTCGTCTTCAGAGACCTTGCCTTCAAATATTTAAGATGGGGGATGAAGGTAAGCTTCGAGTCTAAAATTATTCCCAGGAATTTATGTTCACTGCTCACGGATAGTTCCTCTTGATTAATCGTGAGATTTGGCACTGGTGCCATGCCTCTTTTGTTTGAGAAAAGTATGCACGTAGTTTTCTTTGCATTTATTTTAAATCCATTTACATCAGCCCATTTAGACAGTTTGTTTAATCCAAGCTGTACCTGTCGTTCGCAGATAGCAATGTTGCATGATTTGAAACGTATCTGTACATCATCGACATACACAGAATAAAACATGCTGCGTGGAATTACTGTATACAGGGAGTTCATTTTTACAATAAAGAGTGTGCAACTAAGCACACCCCCTTGTGGCACGCCAGCCTCCTGGGTGAATGTTCTAGATAAAACATTGCCCACTCTTACGCGAAACGTCTGGTTAGACAAGTAGCTTTCGACTGTGTTTAACATATTTCCACGGACTCCCATCGCGGAAAGATCTCGCAGAATCCCGAAGCGCCATGTCGTGTCGTACGCTTTCTCTAGATCTAGAAAGACCGAAAGTAAAAACTGTTTATGTATAAACGCATCTCTGATGTTTGCCTCGATGCGAACAAGGTGGTCTATTGTTGACCTACCTTCTCGGAAGCCACACTGGAATGGGTCTAGTATTTTGTCATTTTCTAGGAAACAGATTAGGCGCCGGTTCATCATTTTTTTCATACAGCTTGCACAGGCAGCTTGTTAGCGCTATTGGCCTGTAGCTGCTAGCTAAAGACGGGTCCTTGCCTTGTTTAAGAATCGGGATGACTATGGCTTCTTTCCACAAGGAAGGAATATATCAAGCCGCCCACATGGCATTAAAGAGAGAGAGGAGTGTTGTCAGTGTTTCGGGGTGTAAGTACCTAATCATTTCGTAGATGATACGGTGGCCACCTGGCGCCGAGTTGTTGCAACAAGCGAGAGATGCTTTAAGTTCGGCTAAGCTGAATGGTCGGTTGTAAGCCTCATTTGATGAAACTTTGCGATTAAGGGGCTGCCGCTCTTCGCGTTCTTTGAACTTCAGGAAAGATTGTGTATAGTGCGATTCACTCGATACATATTCGAAGTGTTTGCCTAGACTATCCGCCTGGTCTTCCAGGCTATCACCTTGGCTATTTACTAAGGGTAGGGGATGTGACTCCCGACCTATTAATTTATTTACCCTATTCCAGACTTTCGTTTCATCGGTGTACGAATTTATGCTGGAGATGTACTTTTCCCAGCTGTCTCTTTTAGCACGTCTGCGCGTTCCCTGCCCTGCGATTTTGCTTGTTTAAAATTAATCAAGTTTTCGGCTGTTGGGGAGTTGCGAAACAATCCCCAGGCCTTGTTTTGCTTTTTACGTCCTTTTTCGCATTCCTCGTTCCACCAAGGCAGGCGACGCTTATTAGCTAGTACAATAGTTTGTTGTATGCACCTTTCTGCAGCGTCAGTGATACAACCTGTTATATACGCCACAGCATCGTCTATGTTGAGAGGCAATGTCATCCCGCCCTAAATATGTTACTTCTTTAAAAAGTTGCCAGTTAGCAGAGTCAACCTTCCATCGGGGAACATGTGGCGAGCATCCATCTTGTTTTGTTAAGCTTAGCATAATTGGAAAGTGGTCGCTCCCAAAGGGGTTCTTCAGAACGGACCACTGCAGGTACGGAATTAGAGTACTCGACACGATACTCAAATCTATGGAGGAGTATGAATTATGCGCCACGCTGTAATACGTTGGCTCTTTCTTATTAAGTAAAAATGCTCCCGAGGAAAAAAGAAAGTTTTCAATTAGGCGACCTCTTCCATCACAACGCGAGTCTCCCCAGAAGGTGTTATGTGCGTTGAAATCTCCGAGAACTATGTATGGCTCCGGAAGTTCATTTATTTAGTTTTGAAATTCAGTTTTATGTAGTTGATACTTGGGAGGCATGTATATAGAGCTGATAGTGATCAGCTTGTCAAACAACACCCCTCGGACAGCAAGTGCCTCTAGGGGCGTACAAAGTTTTAATTCCCGGCAGGCAATAGCTCTATCGACTACAATAGCCACACCACCGGAAGACACGACTATGTCATCGCGGTCTTTACGAAAAATGGCGTATTGCCGGAGAAAGTTTGATTGTGTAGATTTAAGGTGTGTCTCTTGAACACACAGCACCTTAGGATTAAACCTGTGTAGGATTTCCTTGATGTCATCGAGATTGTGTAGGAGTCCTCTGACGTTCCATTGTATTATTTGTGTATTCATGTTGGAAGTGTTTTCTTGTGCTGTGTGTTAAAAAGAGACTAATTTAACTTACAGAGTTGTCGGACTCTGTGATGCGGGGCTTTTTCTTTTTTGGAGCGATCGCGAGATTCTCGCGGCTCCTTTGGCGCTTGCGGCGCTGTCTGGCAGGTTGTTGTGTCCATCGCCTCTTGCGAGGCGCTGGACACGCGCTCTTGCGAGCGGTTCGTTTGACGGGAAGGCCTCGTTTCGAAGGACGAGGCCCTTGAGGCCACCAGCCCGGAGGTCGATGGCCCCTTCTTGTGGGTTGGCGGAGCAGCGCGAGCTGCAGCCGCCGGGGGGGGGGGGGGGGGGCGGATGGCGTCACTGCCGGCTCACTGTGTGTGGGCCGGACAGCCGCCGGAAGCCGTTGCGACGCTGCCCCCTGACGCGCTACTTCGGCAAAGGTTTTACTTTGGCAGGCAGGATACCCGCCTGCGTGCCTCCATGAACGTTAGATTTTCTTTTACTTTAATTGTTACCATTTCTTTTTCTTTTTTCCAGGATGGGCACGACCGCGAGTACGCGCCGTGCTCCCCATCACAGTTCACACAGTGGAGAGAGTTTTCGCATGATTCAGAGAGATGCTCAGTTGCACTGCATTTCGCACAAGTCTCACGGCCTCGGCAGTTCTGCGAACTGTGGCCGAATCTTTGGCATTTGAAGCATCGAATAGGGTTTGGCACGTATGGCCTGACACGTAATTTAATGTATCCGGCTTCAATGGTCTCGGGTAGAACACTAGAACCAAAAGTAAGGATTATATGTTTTGTCTTTAGCTCCTTGCCATCGCGCCTCATCTTGATTCGTTTTACAGTCAAAACATTTTGTTCTTTGAATGCTTCCAAAAGTTCATCTTAGGTGAGCTCCAACAGGTCGTTATCAGAAATAACACCGCGGGTGGTGTTCATTGTGCGGTGCGGGGTAACAGTCACAGGAAACTCTCCAAACGACACTAGATTCTGTAGTTTATCATGCTGTTTCTTATCGCGGAGTTCCAGGAGGAGGTCACCGCTGGCCATCCTCGTCGCCTTGTAACCTGGTCCTATAGTCTCTGTCAGAGTCTTTGCAATGATAAAGGGTGAAATCACTCTCACGGTCTTTTCAGTTTTCTTACTGTGTACCACGTGGTAGCGTGGAAAGTTCTCAACTTGTCGGCCAAAAAATTTAAAAACTCCTTCGGTGCACCCCCTCTTTTGGGGGCGATGAAATAGCGCGGGAAAAGAATTAGCCATGCAAATATTCATGTTTCGGCAGAGACGCCAGCCACCCACCATAGAGTCCTACTAGGGGACGCTGCCGTGCCTGTAAACATAGGCCCTGCAGACGCCAGCTGTACGTCACCACTATAACCGAATATGAAATAACCTAGGCAGGCTACTCACACAGGGTTAACCCTCGCTGCCAAGAAGATCGGAAGGAATATAGAAGAGAGGAGAAGACAGGAAAGATTAAAAGTAAGAGAGAAAGACGAAGGTTCGAGAGGAGGATCGGAAAAGGCAACTACCGATTTCTCCCGGATGGGTCAGTCCGGGAGTGCCGTCTACGTGAAGCCGGGGCCAAAGGGGTGTGTTGCCTCCGCCGAGGGGCGATAAAGGTCGAAGCACTGAGCATCGGCTCAACCCCCAGGATCACCTTTTCCCCGGACACGGCTAAGCCGCGCACACTACACTCGGGAAGGTCCAACCCTCGTGTGCTCGGGTACGTGGTGGCGGAACTCACCAAACGCCTGCTTGAGCAGACGCCCCGGCGGGGCGGAATTTCTTGTTCTTTCTCGTTGTTCACACGATGTTATTCTTGGTATCGATTTTCTTAAACAATGCGGTGCTTCCGTGGACTGTGGTAGTGGCGAAATATCGTTGAACAAGTTATTTATATCAGCATATCCCGAACAAAGCTCGCGTGGCGAAGACAGGGACAAAGAGACACTCAATGTTCTTGATGAAGTGATTGCACCATCGTGGTGCCTGACGCCCATTCGTGTTTTTGCAACTACTGTTGACGCTGATTGTGTTAAAATTGTAGTTAGGCCTCTGCGCATAAACTGTGCTAAAAATGTGCATTTGTGCCCTGCTCTGTGGTGTGCATGACGGAAGGAGTCGCCACATTATGGGCGCTGAACTGTTCATCCACACCGGTAGTCCTCCCTTTCGGTATGAAAATCGCTCTATTCGATGAAGCCGCATGTAGCTCAATAGCGGCACTAACTGCGGACGCCTTTAGAGCTTGCTCTCCTTGCGATAATCGCCCTTCTGAAGAGCTAATGCTTGGCATGATCAGCAAGGCTCTCTGTGCATCGGAACGGCAAGAACTGGTACAGGACCTTGCCAGACATGAGGCTGCATTCGACTTCATTTACCGTCGTCCCGCGCTCGTCACCGAATAGATACCGGCTCAGCACACCCCATCCGCCAGAAGCCCTACCGAGTGTCATCCTCCGAGCGCAAAGTTATTGTAGAACAAGTCAAAGAAATGATGAACAAAGCTGTCGTTCAAGAGTCGTCTAGTCCATGGGCAGCCCCCGTAATCCTGGTCCGAAAGAAAGATGGCTCCTGGAGATTTTGCGTGGATTACAGACGTCTAAATGCAGTGACAAAGAAGGATGTCTATCCGCTACCACGAATAGATGACGTCATTGATGGCTTACAGGCTGCTTCGTACTTCTCCACACTTGATTTCTGATCGGGGTATTGGCAAATACCTATGGACCCTGCCGACAAGGAAAAGACCGCTTTCGTGACTCCAGATGGCCTATTCGAATTTAATGTTATGCCTTTTGGCCTTTGCAATGCTCCGGCCACCTTCGAAACATTCATGGACACAGTACTACGTGATCTAATGTGGGAGATATGCATGTAATACCTCGATGATGTTGTAATATTTGGCCGCACGTTTGAAGCACATAACGAAGGCGTCAGCCTTGTTCTCGACTGCATCCAAAAAGCTGCACTGGTTCTAAACTAAAAAAATGTCGGTTTGGCGAACGCCAAACACTGATCCTGGGACACTTAGTCGACAAGGATGGCGTCAGACCCGATCCTCGTAAAATTGAAGCGGTGAGCTCCTTCAAGCCACCGCAGTCAGCACAAGAACTTCGTTCATTCAATGGCCTATGTTCGTATTTCCGTCGTTTTGTTCCCCGGTTTGCCGACATCGTTTACCCATTGACAAGTATTTTGCGAGAAGATGCGGCCTTCAATTGGACGCCAGAGGGTGACGCTTCATTCTCTCAATGGAGAGAAAGAGAGAGAAAAGCCATAAGGGAAAGGCAGGGAGGTTAACCAGGCTGAGCCCGGTAGGCTACTCTGCACTGGGGAAGGGGGAGTAAGGATTGAAAGATGAGAAGGAAGAGAGAAGTTCACAGTTCACACTTTGCACATTTACACTCAAGCGTTCATCGCTAAGTTTCGTCACAGGCGGTCATGAAAGTTCATACTAACGTCTGCACCCAGCTTGCGTCACTTCAATCCATCTTGCCTGACTGAAGTTCACACTGATGCTAGTGGAATCGGGATAGGTGCGGTGCTTGTACAACGTCACAGTGGCGCAGAACATGTCGCATATGCCAGCCGTTCCCTGAGCGAATCTGAACGCAAATTTATGGTTACGGAACAAGAATGCCTGGCAGCTGTTTTCGCTGTAGAGAAGTTTCGGTGTTATCTTTACGGTAGGCCATTCAAGATTATCACCGACCATCATTCTTTATGCTGGCTGGTCGGTTTGCGAGATCCCTCTGGTCGCCACGCACGTTGGGCGCTGCGCCTCCAGGAATACGACTTTGTAGTATCGTACAAGAGTGGCCGTCGTCACGCTGACGCAGACTGCCTCTCTCGGATTCCTCTTGCAACTACCGACTGCGATGCTGAGAATTTTAACGACTGTCTCGCTGCTGTTACTTGTACGTTCCCTGACGCGGCAGACTTTCAGCGAGAACAACGGAATGATCTTACCCTAGATACGCTTTTTGTTGCCGCCCGTACTTCTCAAGGCAGCGGTCGCTTTACGGTCCGTGATGAGTTGCTATACAAAACAAATTACTCCGGGCATGGAGCGCATTTTCTGCTTGTTGTCCCCGAGAGTCTGTGCTCCGACGTTCTACGCGCCATGCATGACGATGCGACATCCGGACATTTCGGCTTCATAGGAACGCTACGCCGCACGCAGGAGCGCGTTTACTGGCCCAAGATGTAAGAAACAACGAAGCGCTATGTCGCTAGTTGTGAAACATGCCAACGTCACAAGCGACCGACTGCCGCAGCCCCGGGTCCCCTTCGGCCATTGACACCGCCTAGTACGCCGTTCGAGCAAGTAGACATTGAACTTTTGGGTCCATTCCCGTTATCCAACAACAAGAACCGTTGGATAATTGTATTAGTAGACCATCTTACACGGTATACAGAAAGTGCAGCTATACCCTCTTCCACCGCTGCTTGCGTGGCGGTCTTCCTGCTGCGTTCCGTGGTCCTTCTTCATGGCCCACCACGTGTCATCATCAGCGACCACGGTCGCCAGTTCACAGTTGATGCCATTGAAGAGTTACTTCGTTTGTGCACTTCACAGTTCCGTCATTCGACGCCGTATCATCTACAGACCAATGGCCTCGTTGAAAGGACAAACAGAACGCTGACCAACATGCTTGCCATGTACGTCTCCACGAAACATAAGAACTGGGACGACGTGCTATCCTTCATCACTTACGCATACAACACGTCGAAACACGAAACCACGAACTATAGCCCATTTCATCTCCTGTATGCAAGGTTACCGCGAAGCCCTCTGGACACTTTCTTACCCTTCGTTCTGCACAATGACGATTCTATATCGAAGACTTTGTGTCTCGCCGAAGAAGCCTGTCGACTAGCTCGTCTTCGTACTCTGGCCTCGCTAAGTAGTTCGAAAGAGTGATATGACGACCGTCATGCACAAGTATCGTTCGAAATAGGTGACTTGGTCCTTCTTTGGACACCGCGACGCAAGCGTGGATTGTGCCAAAAGCTCTTGTCACAATATTCAGGCCCATTTGTAGTTGTGGACCGCCTGAGCAAACTGACACAATAGCTCGTCTCCTGTGCAATGGTCGGCGATCGAATAGAACTCAGCTTATTCATATTGCTCGCCTGAAGCCTTTCTACCCTGCTTGTCCATCCTGACTCGCCCCACGGGCTTCGTCTGCTTGCGGGGAAATGTAACGGATACGAAAGACAGGCACAAAAAGGGAGAAGAGAAGTCGAAGAAAACAAAGAGCTTGAGAAGCGGGATTGCGCTACGATCACGCTCCGATCATCGTCCATCTCCTGTAAATAAAACCATTTCTTCACAACTCTTCGTAACAATATATATATATATATTGAAAGACGGAAGACGACCAGGAGAGGCAGCACTGGCAGACCCGTTTATTCCACCGGCACGGCCGAGGCTCAAACACGAAGAAGAAGAGAAACAGGGATGATGATGGCTATATACAAATGAGAACGATGAAGTACGTGAAATGTGCTTACACTAATTTCCCCCCCTCGTGGAAGCGGCCAACCTGGCCGCAATCTAAAGATCGGCTGAACGGGGAATAAAGTGCTTCATGCGGGAGACGTGAACAATTTCTGCACTACGACGACGGCGGTCCTCGACGGAGTGAAGCGGAGTGACTAGATAGTTCACTGCGGAAGTTTGTTGTAGGACTGTGTAGGGCCCAATGTACCGGTGAAGGAATTTCTCGCAAAGTCCAGGGGTTCGAACCGGCGTCCATAGGAGGACTTGGTCTCCAGGATGGAAGGCGATGTCGCGGCGTTTACTGTCGCAGCGACGTTTTCTTTCTTCTTGGGTAGCGGCGGTGTTGCGACGAGCAATTTCACGGCAATGCGCGAGTCGAGCTGCAAACTCTTCTGGGAGGGAGGTGTTAGGCGAAGCAGGAGAGAAAAAGAATTCGGAGTCGAAGACGGAGGAGGCAGATCGTCCATACACCAGGAAGAAAGGGCTGTAACCGGTAGTTCGTTGTGTCGCAGTATTATAAGCGAATGTAACACAGGGAAGGATGTTGTCCCAGTTTGTGTGGTCAGGACGTAAGTACATAGAAATCATGTCAGAGAGCGTTCGGTGGAAGCGTTCAGTAAGGCCGTTGGTTTGCGGGTGATATGTAGAAGTGGTTTTATGCTTCGTATTAGTCTGCCGCAAGACTTCTTCGAGGACGTGGGACATGAAGGCTTTGCCATGATCGGACAAAAGAACGCGAGGAGCACCATGGCGCAAGACTATGGATTGCAGGAAAAAGTCAGCAACCTCAGAAGCAGCACCAGATCGAAGAGGCGCAGTCTCGGCGTATCTTGTTAAGTGGTCTACCGCTGTGACGATCCAGCGGTGACCGGAGGGCGTCAACGGCAAGGGACCGTATAAGTCAATTCCAACGCACTCGAAAGGTTCGGTCGGACATGGCAGAGGCTGAAGAAAACCGGCAGGCGGGGATGTGGAGCGTTTGCGGTGCTGACACAACGCACATGAGGCAACGTATTTGGCTACCGTTGTGGACAATCCAGGCCAGAAGCAGCGGGTCTTGATGCGGTCGTAGGTCTTGAGGAAGCCTAAGTGGCCGGCGGCAACGTCATCATGAAATGCTTCTAAAACTCGAAGACGAAGGCAGCGAGGTATGACTGGGACCCACTTGTTACCCGTAGGATGATAAATATAACGATGAAGCACCCCATCTTGAAGGCGAAATTGCTGAAGCTGGCGTCGCAAGCGGCTGTTGGGTGGTTTAGTTAGGCCGCGAAGGCGATCAATGAGAGTTCGACAGTAGGAGTCTGCGTGCTGAAGGGAAGCTAAATCGGAGCGTGAAGAAAGCTGAGCTTGATCCAGTGACATTAGCGTGAGCTGGTGGGCGGCAGGCGTAGCGTCAGAGTGACGTGGTAGAGACGGGGAGTGCGCACGATCGATAGAAGGCGAAAGCGGGCATCGAGACAGTGCGTCTGCATCATGATGACATTTGCCAGACCGGTACGTTATCGTGAAATCATATTCTTGTAAGCGCAGTATCCAGCGTCCCAGGCGTCCTGACATGTTCTTCATAGATGACAGCCAACACAGAGCATGATGGTCGGTTACGATGGTGAAGTGGCGACCATAGAGATACGGGCGAAACTTCTGAATGGACCAAACAATAGCCAGGCATTCCTGCTCTGTGATCGTGTAGTTCCGTTCAGATGGCGAGAGGGTCCGGCTAGCATACGCCACAACCTGCTCTTTAGACGCGGGACCCCGTTGCAGGAGCACTGCTCCGATGCCTTGCGCACTTGCGTCAGTGTGGAGTATAGTGGGTGCCCTCTCATCAAAATGGCGAAGCACCGGTCCGGAAGTGAGATGTTTCTTAAGGGCTTGAAATGCCGACTCACAGTCTTCGGACCATGTGAAAGAGGCGCCGGTGACCAGGAGCTTATGTAGAGGAGCTGCTATTGTAGCAAAATTGCGTATAAAACGGCGAAAGTAAGACGCCAGGCCGAGAAAGCTGCGCAATGTTTTTTGATTTGATGGGCAAGGGAATTGAAGCACAGCAGCAATCTTCTCAGGGTCAGGTTGGACGCCGTCTTTTGAAACGACGTGACCCAGCACTTTGATGCTTCTGCTGGCGAATGTGCACTTTTTAGTATTAATCTGGAGACCAGCATCTGAAAGGCATTGGAGGACTTCGTCTAATCTCTGTAGGTGTTGGCTGAAGCTGGAAGAAAAAACAACGATGTCATCCAGATAACAGAGGCAGGTCTTCCACTTAAGGCCACGAAGAACAGTGTCGATCATACGCTCAAACGTGGCTGGAGCGTTGCACAGGCCAAATGGCATTACATTAAATTCATAAAGTCCGTCCGGCGTGGCGAAAGCGGTTTTCTCTTTGTCAGCCTCGTTCATGGGAATTTGCCAATATCCCGATCGCAGATCAAGGCTGGAAAAATATTCCGCTCCTTGTAGTGTATCTAAGGCGTCGTCAATTCGAGGCATGGGATACACATCCTTGCGTGTAATCTTATTGAGCGCTCGATAATCAACGCAAAAGCGAACGGAACCATCCTTTTTCTTCACCAGAACGACAGGAGACGCCCAGGAACTGGATGAAGGTCGTATAATATTTCGTGCTAGCATGTCATCAACTTGTTCTTCAATGATCTTCCGTTCCGACTGCGAAACACGATATGGGCGACGGCGTATAATTGCAGAACCGTCGGTTTCGATGCGGTGTGCAGCTACGGAAGTCTGGCCCAATGCGGTGGCACAGCTATCAAAGCAGGATTTGTGCTTAGCCAAAAGGGCGAGTAACGCATCCGACTGGGCAGCGGTTAGGTCAGAACCAATTAGGGCTCGGAGAGAAGAAGAATCCAAACCTGAGGTTGGTACTGGTGACGAAGAAGGGGAAAGCGCTGCGACAGAGATCAGTGGCGGGTCGGTGAAGGTTGCCACGGTCATCCCTTTGGGCAACAATACAGGATCTGGGGTTGTGTTGCAGGCGTACAGGAGAGCTCGGCCACATGAAAACCGGACGAGACAAGGGGCGACTAGAATTCCTCGTGAAGTGCAGCGTGAAGAGGGGGTAACCAGTGCGTCTCCATCGGTTAGCTGGCCGGATGTGACAGCTACAATGTGTTCGTGACCAGGGTGCAGGACGTAATCTGCAGCGACAGCCAAGTTCAAGATGGAGGGTGACGACTCCAAAATAGGTGCATCCGTGGTATCTGTGATGTGGACGACTTTCTCCCTACATGATATAACAGCGGAGGCAGAATGCAGGAAGTCCCAACCGAGAATAAGTTCATGGATGCACGCGGGTAGCACAATCATCTCAATGTGGTGACGAATGCCGTCGATCAAAACACGAGCCGTACATTGTCCGTCGGGGTGAATGGGTACGTTATTAGCGCCGCGTAAAACGGGTCCAAGATAAGGCGTTCTGACTTTACGGAGCCGTGAGCACAAATCACTACGCAGAACGGAAACAGCGGCACCAGTATCGACGAGAGCTTGCACAGGAACACCTTCGAGAGTTACAGATAGCATATTGGCCGGGCGACAAGGAGGTATTTCCGAAGTTCGACAGGACGCAGTTTTCCCTCCAAAAACTGCAATCCTTAGTTTTCCGAGTGTTGGTCAGCAAGGCGGGAGATGGGGCGAAGCGGTGATGCAGAGCGGCGGTAGGGAGAAGGAGAACGTCGTCTAGCCGAACGGGAGCCCTGAGGCAGACGTGGAGACGCTGGAGGAGATGGAGAACGACGCTGCGTAAAAGCGGACGGGCCTGGGTAGTAAGCGTCGTGTCGTCGGTTCTCGTCTCGCTCGAAATCGGCATAGCCTCGGCTTACATCCAGCTGGCGGCGACGGCAGTAACGCGATATGTGGCCCCGTATACCGCAGTAAAAGCAGACCGGACGAGGTGGACGCCACGGAGTATACGAAGGTGCAGCAGGTGCTCGGGCGCCCATAGAGGCCAAATGGCCGCAGGTGAGGTCAGGAGGCCCAGAAGGGACAGTAGCAGGTGGCATTGCAGCGACTTCCGCGTATGTGGGCATCGGGAACGCTGCTGGGGCAACAGACGTTGTCGGTGTCGTCATGGCTGCCAACTCCTCCTTCACAAGGTTGCGCAAGTCGAACGTTGGCGATGGGGCGGGAACAACAGTGGATCGCCGCTGTTGCTGCTCCTGAAGTTCTTCGCGAATAATAGAGCGGATAAGAGCACGTAAATCAGAATGAGGTGGCATTGGAAGGTCGCTGTCACGGTGAAGACGGAGGGCCTGAAGCTCGTCCAAGCGCTGGCACGTCGATGTAATATCTTGAACCGAGGTAGGATTTTGGACAGCTAAGGCGTTGAATGCGATGGAACCAATGCCTTTAAGAATATGGCGAATGCGTTCGGCTTCCGTCATTCCAACGTTGGCGCGGCGGCATAGAGCCAGGACATCTTCGATGTACGATGTATATGACTCTTGCGGAAGTTGAACACGCGCAGCGAGCTTCTGTTTGGCGACTTCTGAACGGCCAGATGAAGACGCGAAAATTTGCCGCAAGCTGGTAGTAAACGCTGACCAGTCGGTGAAGTCAGTTTCGTGGTTAAAATACCACGTCTTCGCAACGTGGGTCAGATAGAACGCGACGGTAGTCAACTTCTGTCTATCGGTCCACCCATTGGCCGAACTCACGCGGTTGTAGTTGTCGAGCCAGTCGTCGACGTCTTCCCCGCGGAGACCCGCAAAGACTGGTGGATCACGATGAGGGGTGGTAATGGTGCACGATGTCAGTGCAGCCGATGTCGTAGGAGCAGGAGCGTCAGGGGTAGCGATAGTGCCGGCGGCCGACGCAGGGGTGGTCATAGCTGTGGGGGTGGCCGGGCGCAGGCGGCGACCGGAACGTAGCTCCAGGTAGGGCAGGAACGCAGGAGGACGTCGGGATCTTGACGCGCCTCCACCACTTTGAAAGACGGAAGACGACCAGGACAGGCAGCACTGGCAGACCCGTTTATTCCACCGGCACGGCCGAGGCTCAAACACGAAGAAGAAGAGAAACAGGGATGATGATGGCTATATACAAATGAGAACGATGAAGTACGTGAAATGTGCTTACAATATATATATATGTATATATATATATATATATATATATATATATATATATATATATATATATATATATATATATATATATATATATATGTGTGTGTGTGTAATTGTTAAGGTGTTTATTGACAAGATCGAGAGGTCGAACTCGGTGCGGCAGTCAGAACCTGCGAGCAGCCAGGACAAGCCCCGTGCGTAAAAGCGCTGGTGTTGCGTCTCACTGACCGGCACTACATCTTCCTCGTATTTCATACACCGGGGATGCACCTGGCTAACCGGCACTTCTTCTTCGTTACATTTGCCCGCCGGAGAAAAAGACGCCATCCTGGCGATCTAAGCATACGGTGACATAGAGGGATGGTAAAAGGGCTTGATCCGATCTACGTGAACACTTTCGCGACCGCGACGGCGCTGATCAGAAGACGGTGACACAGGCTCGACGACATAATTCACGGGGGAAGTGTGTGCAGTTACACGGTAAGGTCCATGATATCTTGGCAGAAGCTTAGGAGGCCGGGAGCTAAAGGTAGAACCCACAGCCAAACCAATGAATTGGAAGGGAAGCTTGGGGCAACAGAGCCACCACGACGAAGCTTCTGTTGTGTCTTATCTGCGGTGGTAAGACAACGGGCGAGTTGTCTACATTCTTCAGCATGCTGCGCAGCTTGAGTTTCAGGAACACATTCCGATGAATCAGGCTGGTAGGGTAGCATAGTATCGATGTTGCAGGAAGGTTCACGGCCGTACAGTAAGAAAAACGGAGAAACACCAGTGGTAGCTTGAGTGGCAGTATTATAGGCGAACGTGACGAACTTAAGCACAGCGTCCCAGTTGGAATGGTCGGACGCGACGTACATGGCGAGCATGTCGCCAAGAGTACGGTTGAAACGGTCCGTCAGCGCGTTCGTCCGCGGTTGGTATGCGCTAGTGGTCCTGTGGATGATGTGACACTCCTTCAGAAGCGACGTGACGACTTCAGATAGAAATGCGCGGCCTCGATCACTGAGAAGTTCTCGAGGGGCTCCGTGACGAAGAACAAAATGCCGCAGTATGAAGGATGCAACATCGTGGGCAGTTGCAGATGGAAGTGCAGCGGTTTCTGCATAGCGTGTGAGGTGATCCACTGCAACGATAATCCAGCGGTTGACAGCACCAGTACAGGGAAGCGGACCATAAAGGTCAATTCCGACTCGATCAAAAGGACGGGATGGACAAGGATGTGGCTGCAAGGGTGCGGCAGTGGAAGCAGGGACCGACTTTCGGCGCTGGAAGTCGAGGCAGCAGCGGGCGTACTTGCGAACGAACTTGTACATGCCAGGCCAGTAATACCGGAGCCTAAGGCGGGTGTAGGTCTAACACGCCACTGTGAGAGAATTGGTGATCAATGTGAAACAATGCGCATAAATCAGCCCGAAGATGACGCGGTATTACTAGGAGCCATTGCCGACCCTCGGGGTGATAATTGCGACGGTAGAGGAGTTGGTCGCGAATAGCAAAGTGATGCGCCTGCCGCCGTAGAGTTCTAGACGCCGTAACAGTGGTAGGATCCGCGAGAAACTCCAAAAGCGAAGAAATCCAGGGGTCTTTGCTCAGCTCAGAGCGCATGTCATCGATGGCAAGTGCTGAGAGGACAAAGTTGAATGGGCAAAGACTGTCAGAATCACGGTCAGGTGAAATTGGCGAGCGGGAGAGAGCGTCGGCATTGGTGTGCTTGCGTCCAGAGCGGTACACGACCCGGATGTCGTACCCTTGCAAACGGAGTGCCCAGCGTGCTAGGCAGCCAGAGGGGTCTTTCAATGAGGAGAGCCAGCACAGCGCATGATGGTCCGTTACTACATCAAATTGGCGGCCGTATAGATAAGGTCGAAATTTCGTAAGGGCCCAGAGCATGGCTAAACATTCCTTTTCTGTAACAGAGTAGTTTAGCTCCCACTTTGTGAGCGAGCGGCTAGCATAAGCAACGACGTATTCCTCAAGACCATGTTTGCGTTGGGCAAGAACCGCCCCAAGGCCGAGTCCACTAGCATCTGTATGGACTTCATTTGGGGCAGCGGGGTCAAAATGTCGCAGAATAGGAGGAGAGGTGAGCTGATGGCGAAGGGTCGTGAACGCGTGATCGCATGCTGTCGACCAGGCGGATAGGGCGGTGTCTCCAGTCAGCAGTTGAAAGGGGCGATGATCATGGCGAAGTTCATCACAAAGCGGCGAAAGTAGGAGCAGAGGCCGACGAAACTGCGTAGTGTCTTCAGATTAGTGGGTTTGGGGAATCCGCAACTGCACGGAGTTTTGCAGGATCCGGAAGCACGCCTTCTTTGGATACGACGTGGCCTAAGATGGTAAGCTTACGAGCAGCAAAGAAGCATTTTTTGATGTTAAGTTGCAGGCCAGCCTTAGTCAGACAGCTTAATACCTCTCTTAGTCGTTGGAGGTGAGTCTAGAAATCAGGTGAGAAGAGAACGACATCATCTGGGTAGCACAAACACGTGTCTCACTTGAGACCGCGCAAGATACTGTCCATCATACGCTCGAACGTAGTGGGCGCATTACATAGGCCGAATGGCATAACATTAAATTCGTATAGTCCGTCCGGTGTAACGAAGGCGGTTTTGGAGCGGTCAGCTTCTGCCATGGGGACTTGCCAATATCCAGATTGCAAATCCAAAGAGGAAAAGAACTCGGCACCTTGCAAACAGTCAAGGGCATCGTCTATGCGCGGTAGGGGATATACGTCTTTGCGCGTAATTTTGTTAAGACGTCTTTAACCAACGCAGAAGCGAATAGAACCATCTTTATTTTTTACGAGGACAATAGGCGATGCCCACGGGCTATGGGACGGCTGAATCACGCCACGCCGAAGCATATCGCTCACTTGTTCGTCGATGACGCGGCGTTCAGAAGCTGAGACACGGTAAGGGCGCTGCCGCAGTGGGGCGTGCGAACCGGTGTCGATGCTGTGCGACACTGTGGTGGTGCGGCCGAGAAAAAATGTTGATGGCAGTCGAAGGAAGCGGTAAATTCCCGTAGCAGGCTGACAAGTTGCGCGCGTTGTGTGGTTGTCAAATCACCGGAGATTTACGGATGGAAACACACCAACGACGTTCGAGTCGCATTGTCGAGCGCGGCGAGGGATGTCGAATGTGCGGCGTCGGGAGCATCGAAGAGCACTGAATACACAGTTTGAGCATAACCGAGGCACTCTCCGCGATGCAAAGTAATCGGCAGGAAAGACACATTGCACACACACATCGCACCACGACGAGTTCTGATGGCGATGACGGCAAAGGGCAACGGAAGGGAACGGCGACGGGCGAACAATTCAGATGTCGTGAATAAGACGGTTGCGTCACGTGCGGATGCGCAAGATACTGAGACGACGGCAGCGGACTGAGGATGAACATCAGTAACTTCGGCCACAAGCATTTTTGTAGACGTCGCAGGATCTTGGTCCATGGCTGCAGCGAAAGGAAAAGACAACTTCACCTCGGCGCGAGCACAGTCAATGATGGCATCGTTGGACGAAAGGAAATCCCAGCCTAGAATAACATCGTGGGAGAAGGACCGCAGGACAACGAACTCAACGACATGAACAGATTCCACGATTACAACACGTGTAGTGCAGACTTTCAAAGGTTCGACAGGCTGTGCACTCGCAGTACTCAAATACAGTTCGGAAAGCGACGCCGTTACTTTTCCTATCCGTCGGCAAAGTCCTGCGCATAACACCGAGATTGCTGCCCCCGTATCGACCAGTAAGAATGTTGGAATCCCTTCGACGTTGCAGGGGTGATTTCGAGGCCTTGGGTAAAGCGAGGGGGACTCAGTTCTCGCCTCGGGAACTGCGACACTTAGTTTCCCCGAGGCAGAGGGCTTGGCCGGCGTCTCATCGGTGCGATGGAACGGCGGCATGGGGATGGCGAACGACGAGTAGTGTAGGGAACAGGGGTTTCATCTGGCGGCACAGGGGACTGTAGCTGTCGAGGGGCGTAACTATTCATGGGTTGGCGGTAATCATAAGTAGGCTGCATAAGGCGTCGACAAAAGCGGGCAACTTGTCCCGGAATACCACAATGGTAGCAAATGGGGCGGTTGTCGGCTGTGCGCCAAGGCTTTAGCTGGCGTGGTAGCTGTGGTGCAGGCGGCGAGAAGGGAATCGGGGGCGGTCGCGCAACAGCTGGGAGAGGTGGACGTGATCCGAAGGGCGGCCTTGCAGCGACGTCAGCCTATGTCAAAGGCGCCGCGACTGTAGGCGGTTGAATAGCAGCTGGCAGGCACTCAGCTACTTGCACCTTGATTATGGTCTGTAATGCTGTGTCTGTGGGGAGTATGGTTGCGCGTTTCGTAAAGGGCACCAGGGAAAGCTGCCGAGCAACTTCTCACACGAACTCCTTTATATGGTGTATTAGAGGCGACTCGTCAACACCTAGCGTCAGACCTGAGACAGGGGCGAATTCTGAGGGCGGATGTCGTGTGACAACTCGCTGCCTTCGAAGTTCGTCGTAACTTTGACACAGCGCAATGACGACAGACACTGTGGTCGGGTTCCGCGCGACCAACACCTGGAAGGCGTCGTCCTCAATTCCCTTGAGGCCCCGCAGGGGCGTCTGCGCAAGCAGGCGTTTGGTGAGTTGCGCCACCACGTACCGGAGCACACGAGGGTTGGACCATCCCGCGTCTAACCCTGGGCGGCATGGCCGTGTCCGGGGAAAAGGGGATCCTGGGGGTTGAGCCAACGCTGAGTGTTTGGACCTTTAAGGCCACTCGGCGGACGAAACACACCCCTTTGGCCTCGGCTTCACGTAGGCGGCACCCCCGGACTGACCCACCCGGGGGAAATCGGTAGTTGCCTTTTCCTGTCCCTCTCTCCAATCTTTGTCTTTCTCTCGCCTTTTCTTCTTTCCTGTCTTCTACTCTCTTCTATATTACTTCCGATCTTCATGGCAGCGAGGGTTAACGCTGTGTGAGTAGCCAACATAGGTTATTTCATATTCGCTTATAGTGGTTATGTATGGCTAGCGTCTGCAGGACCTGTGTTTACAGGCCCTGCTGCGTCCCCTTGTCGGGCTCCGTGGTGAGTGGCTGGCGTTGCTGCCGAAAAATCCACATATCCTTATGGCTAGTTCCTTCCCATCACTCCCTGATCGCCGTCTGAAACGAGGGCGCACCGAAGACGTGTTCAGTTCTTTGGACAACAAAGACAAAACTTCCCACGATTCCATGTAGTTCACTCCGAAAAAGCAGGAAAACAAGTACGAACAATCTCTCCTTTTCTAGTCTCTAAATCCCTAACTGAGGCTCTTGGGCCAGGTTATAAGGCATCGAGGATGGCCAGTGGTGATCTCCTCTTGGAGCTCCATGATCGGAAGCAGTACGAAAAGCTGCCTAATCTAGTGTCCTTTGGGGACATCCAAGTAACTGTAACCCCACACCGCACCATGAACACCACCCGTGGCGTTGTCTCAGACGAAGATTTGTTGGAACTGACTGAAGCTGAACTCTTGGAGGGCTTGAGTGAGTGAGCAGAGTGTCATCAACGTTAAACGAATAAAAATGAGGCGTGACGGTAAAGAAGTCCAGACTAAGCACCTGATATCTACTTTCAATTCAAGTGTTCTGCCCGAGTCCATCGAGGCCGGGTACATCAAACTTCGTGTTAGGCCATATGTGCCAAATCCGCTGAGATGTTTTAAGTGCCAGCGATTCGGGCACAGCTCACAGAACTGCCGAGGTCGGCAAACTTGTGCGAAATGCAGTGCACACGAACACACTTTTGAATCTTGTGGAAACTCTCTCCACTGTGTAAACTGTGATGGGGAACACGCCGCATACTCAAGTTCCTGCCCATCCTGGAAAAAGGAAATTGTCACAAAGTAAAACAAAACATTTCGTTCAAAGAGGCACGTCGGCAGGTGTCCCACCTGCCAAAAACCAGCTTTACCGAAGTGGTGCGTCAGGGGGCTGCGCCACAACGGCTTTCGGCGGCTGTCTGGCACACGCGTACTGAGCCAGCGGTGACGCCATCCGCCCCCTCGGCGGCTGCAGCTAGTGCTGCTCCGCCATCTCAGAAGAAGGGGCCATCGACCTCCGGGCTGGTGGTCTCAAGGGTCTCGTCTCTTGAGACGAGGCCTTCAACGCGAACAAACCGCTCTCAAGAGCGGGTGTACAGCGCGCCGCAAGAGCCGATGGACACATCTTCTAGCCAGACGGCGCAGCCAGCTCCTTTAGACGGCGCAGCTGTTACACACAAACATTTATCAGGTTCAAAGAACACGCAGAGCGAAAGCCCCTTGATCGAAAATGTTCACGAAATGAAGATTACAACTGCCAATTGAGCCTAGTTCAACTTACAGCTTCTCTTACCTGCTGCAACAACTCGGCGCCAGGCGGCGATGGTGTCATGTATGAAATGATTAAGCACCTGCATCCTGAAGCGCTGAAAACACTCCTGTCTCTTTTCAATGTCATGTGGTCGGCTGGGTATATCCCGTCCTCGTGGAAGGAGACTATAGTCATCCCCTTGCTTAAACAAGGCAAAGACCCGTCCCTAGCCAGCAGCTACAGGCCAATAACGCTAACAAGCTGTCTGTGCAAACTGTTTGAAAAAATGATCAACAGGCGCTTAATCTGTTTCCTTGAAAATAACAAATTACTAGACCCCGTCCAATGTGGTTTCAGGGAAGGTATGTCCACAACAGACCACCTTGTTCGCATTGCGTGTTATATTAGAGACGTTTTTATCCATAAGCAGTTCTGTCTTTCAGTGTTCCTCGACCTAGAAAAAGCTTACGACACGACATGGCGCTACGGCATCCTCCGAGATCTCTCTGGAATGGGTGTCCGTGGCAACATGTTAAACAAAATCGAAAGTTAACTGTCTAATCGCACATTCCGCGTAAGAGTGATAACGCTTTTTCTAAGTCATTCACCCAAGAGACCGGTGTGCCATAAGGGGGCGTGCTTAGTTGCACACTATTTATTGTAAAAATGAGTTCCCTGCACACAGTCATCCCACGCACTACGTTTTATTCTGTTGATGTCGACGATGTGCAGATAGCCCTCAAGTCATGCAATATTGCCATCTGCGAACAAGTGCAGCTGGAAATAAACAGTTTGTCCAAATGGGCAGATGGGAACGATTTTAAAGTAAACGCCCAGAAGAGCACTTGCGTACTCTTTACAAACAAGAGAGGCATAACGCCTGTCCCCAATATACAAATCAAAGGAGATGCGCTCTCTGTGAGCAGCGAGCATAAGTTTGTAGGCATTATTTTAGATTCCAAGCTTACATTTATTCCTGATATTAAGTATCTGAGGGCAAAATGCCTGAAGACAATGAACCTTTTAAAGCTTCTGTCGCGTAC
>NC_051156.1:43483740-43509520 GCF_013339745.2 Dermacentor silvarum
TTCATCTCCGAAAAAGCAGGAAAACAAGTACGAACAATCTCTCCTTTTCTAGTCTCTAAATCCCTAACTGAGGCTCTTGGGCCAGGTTATAAGGCATCGAGGATGGCCAGTGGTGATCTCCTCTTGGAGCTCCATGATCGGAAGCAGTACGAAAAGCTGCCTAATCTAGTGTCCTTTGGGGACATCCAAGTAACTGTAACCCCACACCGCACCATGAACACCACCCGTGGCGTTGTCTCAGACGAAGATTTGTTGGAACTGACTGAAGCTGAACTCTTGGAGGGCTTGAGTGAGTGAGCAGAGTGTCATCAACGTTAAACGAATAAAAATGAGGCGTGACGGTAAAGAAGTCCAGACTAAGCACCTGATATCTACTTTCAATTCAAGTGTTCTGCCCGAGTCCATCGAGGCCGGGTACATCAAACTTCGTGTTAGGCCATATGTGCCAAATCCGCTGAGATGTTTTAAGTGCCAGCGATTCGGGCACAGCTCACAGAACTGCCGAGGTCGGCAAACTTGTGCGAAATGCAGTGCACACGAACACACTTTTGAATCTTGTGAAAACTCTCTCCACTGTGTAAACTGTGATGGGGAACACGCCGCATACTCAAGTTCCTGCCCATCCTGGAAAAAGGAAATTGTCACAAAGTAAAACAAAACATTTCGTTCAAAGAGGCACGTCGGCAGGTGTCCCACCTGCCAAAAACCAGCTTTACCGAAGTGGTGCGTCAGGGGGCTGCGCCACAACGGCTTTCGGCGGCTGTCTGGCACACGCGTACTGAGCCAGCGGTGACGCCATCCGCCCCCTCGGCGGCTGCAGCTAGTGCTGCTCCGCCATCTCAGAAGAAGGGGCCATCGACCTCCGGGCTGGTGGTCTCAAGGGTCTCGTCTCTTGAGACGAGGCCTTCAACGCGAACAAACCGCTCTCAAGAGCGGGTGTACAGCGCGCCGCAAGAGCCGATGGACACATCTTCTAGCCAGACGGCGCAGCCAGCTCCTTTAGACGGCGCAGCTATTACACACAAACATTTATCAGGTTCAAAGAACACGCAGAGCGAAAGCCCCTTGATCGAAAATGTTCACGAAATGAAGATTACAACTGCCAATTGAGCCTAGTTCAACTTACAGCTTCTCTTACCTGCTGCAACAACTCGGCGCCAGGCGGCGATGGTGTCATGTATGAAATGATTAAGCACCTGCATCCTGAAGCGCTGAAAACACTCCTGTCTCTTTTCAATGTCATGTGGTCGGCTGGGTATATCCCGTCCTCGTGGAAGGAGACTATAGTCATCCCCTTGCTTAACAAGGCAAAGACCCGTCCCTAGCCAGCAGCTACAGGCCAATAACGCTAACAAGCTGTCTGTGCAAACTGTTTGAAAAAATGATCAACAGGCGCTTAATCTGTTTCCTTGAAAATAACAAATTACTAGACCCCGTCCAATGTGGTTTCAGGGAAGGTATGTCCACAACAGACCACCTTGTTCGCATTGCGTGTTATATTAGAGACGTTTTTATCCATAAGCAGTTCTGTCTTTCAGTGTTCCTCGACCTAGAAAAAGCTTACGACACGACATGGCGCTACGGCATCCTCCGAGATCTCTCTGGAATGGGTGTCCGTGGCAACATGTTAAACAAAATCGAAAGTTAACTGTCTAATCGCACATTCCGCGTAAGAGTGATAACGCTTTTTCTAAGTCATTCACCCAAGAGACCGGTGTGCCATAAGGGGGCGTGCTTAGTTGCACACTATTTATTGTAAAAATGAGTTCCCTGCACACAGTCATCCCACGCACTACGTTTTATTCTGTTGATGTCGACGATGTGCAGATAGCCCTCAAGTCATGCAATATTGCCATCTGCGAACAAGTGCAGCTGGAAATAAACAGTTTGTCCAAATGGGCAGATGGGAACGATTTTAAAGTAAACGCCCAGAAGAGCACTTGCGTACTCTTTACAAACAAGAGAGGCATAACGCCTGTCCCCAATATACAAATCAAAGGAGATGCGCTCTCTGTGAGCAGCGAGCATAAGTTTGTAGGCATTATTTTAGATTCCAAGCTTACATTTATTCCTGATATTAAGTATCTGAGGGCAAAATGCCTGAAGACAATGAACCTTTTAAAGCTTCTGTCGCGTACGACTTGGGGTAGTGATCGAAATTGTCGAAGTGATAGAAAGTACGACTAGTGCACCGGGCACAGGGACGACGCTAACAGCATCATTGTGAGTGCAAGAATAACAACCAAGTTTATTGAGCCACAGCTTATAAAGGCACGAGCGAGCGCACTGAACATACTGCGCATCACTGATGCGCATCTGCACCGAGTTTATCAGTACGTGTGTCCGATACATGCTTGACCTCTATAAAAGTCTTGTCCGCTCACGCCTCGATTACGCAGCTATAGTGTATAATTTCGCAACGACAAGTGCATTAAAAATACTAGATCCCGTTCACCATCTGGGTATCCGACCAGATGGTGAACTTTCCGAACAAGTCCTATCCAGCGCCTCTATGTAGAGTCGAATCAGTGGTCGCTCCATCTGCAGCGTTCATATAGCAGTTTCACGTATTTTCTGAGCATACGCGCGAACACTGAACATCCTTCTTATTCAACTATGAATGAGGTGACCGCTACCAGACTCTTCCATAATCGATCGGCAGCGAGAAAGCCCTTCTCTTTGCACGTGAAGAGAGAGAGAGAGAGATAAATGAGATGGGAAAGGCAGGGAGGTTAACCGGAAGATAGGTATCCAGTTTGCTACCCTGCACTGGGGAAGGGGTAAGGGGAGACAGAAAGATAAAGAAAAATGCACACACATAGAAAGAGAGGGTGATCAGAAAAAAAAAACACAAACACACGCACACACACAAAGGAACTCAGGAGTGTCACAGTCGTTCAAGCAGGTCGCTTGTCACGTGAAGAACCTCAGTGAGGACATGGGTGTTCCAGTTCTTGAACATTGTCTTGTGGATCCAGCGAAACTGTTACCACCGTGGCAGTGGCAACTCATAGATTGCGATATATCATTTGTAGAGGTCACGAAAAACGCACCAGAATCGCACATTAAAGTGCACTTCCTAGAGCTTCAATCCAAGTACTGATGCGCGGAGTTTTACACAGATGCTTCTAGGTCACATACCGGCGTGTCGTTTGCAGTCGTCGGCCCATCCTTCTCGGAATCCGGTGTACTGCACCCGGAAACGAGTATCTTTACGGCTGAGGCCCATGCAGTATTGTCGACCGTGAACGATATAAGGAAATCAAAATTTCAAAAAGCAATTATATTTACAGACTCCCTAAGCGTCGTGAAAGCCATGATGTCACTCTGCAAACACAAAAATCCTTTACTAACTGAGCTCTATTCCATCCTATGCAGAGCGTATATATCAAACCGGCATGTAATTATATGCTGGGTGCCGGGACATAGAGGCATTGAGGGTAATGTTCGAGCAGATGAAATGGCCACATCTGTTACATCTCAGGCTATTAACCCTACATCTGCTGTTCCTGCAACAGATTGGAAGCGTTTCCTGCGAAAGAAGTTGCGAAGCCACTGGCAACGCTTGTGGGACGCGCTGAAATAAATAATAAGCTTCACTTCATTAAACCACAGTTAGGTTTCTGGCCTCCCATAACGAAAACACGACGAACTGATGTCCTATTCTGTCGTCTCAGAATAGGACATACATATCGCACCCACAATTTTTTGCTTACTGGTGAAGAACCACGAACCTGTGGTAGATGTGGTGAGAGGCTGACCGTCCTCGATGTCATCGTGGAGTGCTGGGAAGCCGAAACAGAAAGAAAGAAATATTTTCCACAAGCGTACCAATATCATGTCCCGCTTCACCCCATTATGTTTCTTGGTGAAGAACCGCTTTTTAATGCCAAAGCAGTCGTCAAATTTTTGAACGATGTGGTCCTGCATGTTATTAGCCCAACTAGTTCGTAGCGCATCCTCTCTCCAGAGGATGCCGCTGTGATAGTTTTTTATAGCACATACCTCCAGGCCTTTGTGGTTCAAGGGCTCTGTTTAGGCAGTAGTGCTTCTTGCCAATTACTGCATTTTAAATATTTTAAGTATAGTATTATTTTTTCTCAATGCATGCTTCATTTCATAGTACAGCTCATTAGTCATTGCCATGATTTTGTTACATGTATATTTTACACACTATACAGCGATTATTTTTAGGCCCCTTTACAGCCACGCCTCATCTACTTCTCAGAATTCATCGCTCCACTGCAAACTCACAAACACTGGCATGGCGCTCTTTGGCCATACTTGGCCCTTGTGCCATTAAACACCATACATCATCATCATCAATTCCCTTGAGGATATGCCGGATCTAATCGGAGTCTGGTATCGTGGCGTCGACTCTGCTGCACAGATTAACGACGTCTTCGATGTAGCTGGCGAAATTCTCACCTGGTTGCTGGGCGCGCCCGCGCAGGCGTTGTTCGGCCTGAAGTTTACGTACAGCAGGATGACCAAAGACTTCCGTGAAGTTGGTCTTTAACGCCGACCATGGGGGGATGTCGGATTCGTGGTTACGATACCACAAATGTTCAACGTTGCTCAAGTAGAAAATTACGTTTTTGAGCTTTTCCCTATCGTCCCAGTGGTTGTGCGCGCTGACTCTGTCGTACGAGGCGAGCAAGTCCTCGACGTGCTGATCACCGGTACCCGCAAAAATCGCCGGATCCCGCCGACGCTGCACGCCTGGACAGATGACATTTGGTGCCGTGACGGCAGCTTGTTGGGCTGGATCGTCAGGCATGGTTCGAGAAGGCTGGGCTGGATCGTCCAGCATGGGCCGAGATGATTGAAGGATTCGGCTTCGAAATGCCAGCGTGGATGGAGTCGTACCCAGCACTCTCCACCAAATGTCAAGGTGTTTATTGACAGGATTGAGAGGTCGAACTCGGTGCGGCAGTCAGAACCCTGCGAGCAGTCAGGACAAGCCCCGTGCGTAAAAGTGCTGGTGATGCGCCTGACTGACCGGCACTACTACTTCGTCGTATTTCATACGCCGGTGATGCACCTGGCTAACCGGCACTTCTTCTTCGTTACAATATATATATATATATATATATATATATATACCAGAAAAAAAGCGATTCTGGGTCCGGGTAAATATTCACAGTGAAGTTGACGCGCGTATGAAGCGGTTTATTGACGTGTCGGCCGGGGTCCGGCCTTTCATGAAGGCCGGACCCCGGCCGAAACGTCAATAAACCGCTTCATACGCGCGTCTACCTCACTGTATATATATATATATATGTATATATTGTCACGGAGAGTTGTGCAGAAATGACTTTATTTACAGGAGATGGCTGATGGTGACCGCGCAATTCGGCCTAGAAGCACTTCGTCCTCCTCTTCTTCCCAACTGCCTCTTGTATGCTCGTTACGTTCCCCCACAAGCAGACGAAGCCCGTAGGGCGAGTTAGGAAGCATCAGTAGGGTAAAAACGTTTCAGGCGAGCAACATGAGTCACCTGCGTTGTGCTTGATCGCCAGCCATTGCCCAGGAGTCGAGCTATTACATAACCAAGTTCACTCAAACGCTCCAGGACAACGTATGGGCCGGAATAGTGCGACAGGAACTTTTGACGCAAGGTCCGCTTGCGTTGCGGTGTCCAAAGAAGCACCAAGTCGCCTTTGGCGAACGAAACAGGCCCGTGACGCTCATCGTAACGGTCCTTTGACCGGTGTTGTGAGGCCAAAGTACGAAGACGGGCTATTCGGCGGGCTTCTTCAGTGAGGCACACATTCTTTGACACAGAATCGTCGTCGTGCAGAATAAAGTTTAAGAAAGTATCGAGAGGGCTGCGCGGCAGCCTTGCATAGAGGAGATAAAATGGGCTGTAGTTCGTGGTTTCATGTTTCGCCGTGTTGTATGCGTAGGTTATGAAGGGCAGCACGTCGTCCCAGTACTTATGATTGGAGGAAACATACATGGCAAGCAGGTTGGTCAGTGTTCGGTTCGTCCTTTCAACAAGGCCATTGGTCTGTGGATGATACGCTGTGGAGTGACGGAACTCAGAAGTCCGCAGACGAAGTAGCGCCTCAGCGGCGTCCGCAGTGAACTGGCGACCACGGTCACTGATGATAACACGCGGCGGGCCATGACGAAGTACTACGGAACGCCGCAGGAAGAGTGCCACACATGCAGCGGTGGAAGAGGGTATGGCTGCAGTTTCTGCGTACCGTGTGAGATGGTCCACGCAAACGATTATCCAACGGTTCTTATTGTTAGATAACGCGAATTGACCCTTAAGTTCAATCCCTACTTGCTCGAAAGGTGTACTGGGCGGTGTCAATGGCTGCAGGGGACCTGGTACAACGGTGGTTGGTCGCTTGTGACGTTGACACGTTTCACAAGTAGCGACATAGTGTTTGGTTGTCTGGTACATGTTGGGCCAGTAAAATCGCTCTTGCGTGCGGTGTAGCGTTCGCACGAAACCCAAATGACCAGAAGTCGCATCGTCATGCATGGCGCGTAAGACGTCGGAGCGGAGACTCGCGGGAACAACTAGAAGAAAACGTGCTCTATTCCCGGAGTAATTGTTCTTATAGAGCAACTCATCACGAATGGTGAAGCGACCGCTGCCTTGAGAAGTACGAGCGGCGGCAAACAGCGGATCCAGGTTGAGATCATTGCGTTGCTCTCTCTGAAAGTCTGCCGCATCGGGGAACGTACGAGTAATGGCTGCGAGACAGTCATCAAAATTCTCAGCTTCGCAGTCGGAAGTCGCAAGAGGGATGCGAGAAAGGCAGTTTGCGTCGGCATGACGACGTCTGCTCTTGTATGACACCACGAAGTCATATTCCTGAAGGCGCAGCGCCCAGCGCGCAAGTCGACCTGAGAGATCACGCAAACCAACCAGTCAGCATAGAGAGTGATGATCGGTGACTATCTTAAATGGTCTTCCGTAAAGATAACAACGAAATTTCTGCACGGCGAAAACAGCTGCCAGGCATTCCTGCTCCGTAACCGTATAATTGCGCTCCGACTTGCTCAGACAACGGCTGGCATATGCGACGACATTTGCGGCGCTGTTGCGACGTTGTACAAGTACCGCTACTAATCCGATTCCACTCGCATCGGTGTGAACTTTAGTCGGGCAAGATGGGTCGAAGTGACGCAAGAGGGGTGCTGACATTAGTATAAACTTCAGTTGCGAGAATGATGCGTCACACTCCGGTGTCCATGTGAAGGCTATATCCTGTTGCAGAATAGATGTCAACGGGCGAACAATATCGGCAAATCGGGGTACAAAACGACGAAAATAGGAACATAGGCCATTGAATGAGCGAAGTTCTCGTGCTGACTGCGGTGGCTTGAAGGAGCTCACCGCTTCAATCTTACGAGGATCGGGTCTGACGCCATCCTTGTCGACTAAGTGTCCCAGGATCAGTGTTTGGCGTTCGCCAAACCGACATTTTTTTAGTTTAGAACCAGTGCAGCTTTTTCAATGCAGTCGAGTACAAGGCTGACGCGTTCGTTATGTTCTTCAAACGTGCGGCCAAATATTACAACATCATCGAGGTATTACATGCATATCTCCCAATTTAGATCACGTAGTAGTGTCCATGAATCTTTCGAAGGTGGCAGGAGCATTGAAAAGGCCAAAAGGCATAACATTAAATTCGAATAGGCCATCTGGAGTCACGAAAGCGGTCTTTTCCTTGTCGGCAGGGTCCATAGGTATTTGCCAATACCCCGATCGTAGATCAAGCGTCGAAAAATACGAAGCAACGTGTAAACAATCGATGACGTCGTCGATTCGCGGTAGTGGATCGACATCCTTCTTCGTCACAGCGTTTAGGCGTCTTTAATCTACGCAGAATCTCGAGGAGCCATCTTTCTCCCGGACGAGGATTACTGGAGCTGCCCATAGACTGGACGACACTTGAACAACACCTTTGTTCATCATTTCCTTAACTTGTTTTGCGATAACCTTGCGCTCGGTGGATGACACGCGGTAGGGCTTCTGGCGAATGGGGTGTGCTGAGCCGGTATCTATTCTGTGGCGAGCTCGTGATGACGGTAAATCAAGTGGCGCATCTGCGTGAGTAAAATCGAATGCAGCAACATGTCGGGACAGGACTTGGACCAGTGCTTGACGCTCAGATGTGCAGAGAGCCTTGCTGAACATACCGAGAATCAGCTCTTCAGAAAGGCCATAATCGCATGGAGAGTAAGCAGGAGCGGGCTATGCTGTGAGCACTGCTATTGAGCTGCATGAAGCTTCATCTAAAAGGGCAATTTTCATGCCTCGAGGCAGGACTACTGGTGTGGTGGAACAATTCAGCGCCCACTACGTTGCAACTCTTCTCGTCATGCACACGACAGAGCAAGGCACGAGTATACATTCTTTAGCACAGTTAATGATGAGGGGCCTAATCACGAGGTCTACGCAAGCAGCGTCAACAGTAGGGGCACAAACACGAACGGGCGTTAGGCACCATGAGGGGGCAAGCACTTCATCAAGCACGCTGAGTGTATCCCTTTCTTCGCCGCACGAGCTTTGTTCAGAAAGCGCGGGTAAAAGCACCTCGTTCACATGTATTTCACCATTTCCACACTCCACAGAAGCGCCGCAGTGTTGAGGAAAATCTATGCCGAGAATTACATCGTGCGAACAGCGGGCATGGACTAAAAACTCCAACACAAACACTTTCCCAGCCAACGTAACACTTATAGCGCAAACACCGAGGGGTTGGAGCCACTCGCCGCCCACTCCACGAAAGGTAACGGCATCGTCCCATGAAAACATAACTTTGTGGCCTAGGCGGTTCTTGAAAGCGAGGCTCATGACACACATTCGCACCAGTATGAACTAAAGCAATAGTCAGCAATCCGTTAACTAACACAACCACTTTCTTTTTGATCATCAGAGCAGGCAGAGGTATTTCATCCAAAGACCGTCCGGCGACCTCACCTCCATCGGCCGTGGATGCTAGTTTCCCGGCGGGGGCGAAGATGCACGGCGCCGAGGGGACGGAGAACGACCAGGACGGTTAATTGGTGGTTTCAGGCTGCGGTCTGGCGCTGACGAATCGCTGCGTCTGATCTCGCGCGAGAAACGTTCCGTGGGAAGTGAACTGGTCCATGTGTCATGCGATGTACGGGTTCCAGGTGGCGAGAACATCGGTGGTTTCCTTCGTTACTGACGGCATTGGCGACAGTAACCAGCTATGTGTCCCGTGGAACCCCAGCTGTAGCACACGGGAGGGTCACGGTTCACTGTATACTCCTCAAAACCAATGCTTGCTCTCTGTGGGCGTTAATCGAGATCGTTCTCTTTTCGGTAACTCGCCTCCGGTTTTCTCTGGGATCGGCTGTATCGGTCATAATTGAGGTCCTGGTAGTAGGGTCGACGTTGCTCTGGTCGCGTCCCGGCATCATAAGTCACGGGGCCTTGGTGATAATAACGTGGCTCTGCCCATCGTGATCGAGCGTCAGAGGGAGCGTCGCTTTCGTAGACAAGTGGTGGCTGTCGAGGCGGGAGTCCATAATCCGCTGGATACTCGGAGAAGGATGAAACGGTTGTTTCAACAGTTGGTGTCGAGCATGGGTGATGAGTATCTCTGTGAATCACTTGTGAGTGCAGGCTGAGCTCTTCTCGAACTATTTGACGGATCGTTGAGGCAAGATCGAGCGACTGGTCATAATCTATGCTTGCAACGGTCGTGACGTTGGCTAATCTACCAAACTTCGGTGTAACGCGCCTCGTCTTAAGGTGCTCGAACGTGCGGCAGTGCCGGATGACGTCGGCGACGGAGGCCAGGTTGTCTTTAGCGATCACAAGTCCAGCAATCTGGGACATCGACTACTGCGGTGAAGCCGACCCTGGGGCGATGCGGTCGGCGTAACTCTATGGGCAGCATTTTTTTAAAATCTATTGCTGAGCAATGGCTCGTTTTTCGCGATTTGCACTTTAGGCACTCAATCCCGACAACGTTCTCATGCTATATGTCGAGTGTAGTTTAATTCCGCCGGCTAGATTTTTTTCCTGGGCCACTTTTGTAGATCCATTTAAAATGCATGGGGTGATTTTTAAAACGTCAATTGCAGCACAGTAAAAACTAATCCGCTAATTGCACTCTAGTGGCACATACTGTAGGTCTCTCTATATGTGTAGGTTCAGTTTGGTTTTATTCCGCTGGCTGAATTTTTTTCCTGGGACGCTTTTGTTTGGCTACTATGCGGCAAAGCATCTCTACAGGGGCAAAAGATTCGTCCGCCGTTGAATTGATGGGAAAGAGCTTGTGGACCATGCTAAAAATGGACACGAATGTGAAGCTGTGATGCATATTTGCGCCCTGGCGTATAAGGAAAGATGATGGTGTCAGATTCTGCAAGAAGGAGCGGGCCAAATGGCTTTATGGAGTGCCATCGAAGCACTAAGAACGGCTGCCCGTGTCCCTTTTTCTCAAGTTTCGGCGCATGGTAAAGTGTTTCATTTGGTATTTAGAAAGATAAGGTATTTAGAAAGATTTAGTATTAGGCAAATTTTTGACACAAAAGGACATCGCCAAATAGAGCACTTGTTACTTGTGTTTACTTGACAGTGCAATGTGCCGACAATTCGAGGGCTTGAATATTATTAGTGTAAAAAAATTGAAAGGGAAAACTTATGATCTATAGAACGTGTGACGGAATGAAATAAAGAGGAAAAGAGAGTCCCCGTGTTACAGAGAAAATCAGCAGCTTCGTCTCGTTTAATAAACGATGCCATTTTAGTTTTAAATGCATAAGCATTTCTATGCCTACCAAATGAGAAATTTGTCCGTCCGTCACATAAGACGAATGCAATGGCTCATAACCACGTAAGGCAGAGGCTACAAGCGCTCAGCGAAGTGAAGCGAACAGCGCATACATTCATTGAGGTCACCCATACAATACACCGAACAGCACATGTTTCAATAAAGAACAAGTTCAAAACAAGCATCCGAACCATGAATAAAACATTGCATGCCCCCCTCAGCAATTGTAGTGGTAGTTTTGCAAGAGCTTCGCTGGACATCCAGGTTGATAAGGACCGATAATAGTTGACAACGGTCGGATCGTGTTCGATAAGGTTGATAACGACCGATGAGGGTTGATAAGGGTTTATGCTGGTCGAATCAAGTTTCATGACATTTATAATGACACCGGGCTGCGTGGCGATTAGCAAGTGGCACAATGCTTCCGCATACTTACACAACTCCCAGGGGAGTTTCCGCGTGGTTTCTTTTTTTTCAGTTCGGAAGTATAACTAAAATCATGCGTGCCTGTTAAGTGTACGCTAATCTCGCACGTTATACGCCAAGGTAAGGTTGTGAAGGTTTGAGAAAGTGAAGCCGAAACCGCTGAACTACACCGGGTCAATTGTTGTAGGGCCTGCTGTGAGCCACACGATTGCTTAGCTGCGCAAATAGGTAATCGCTTGACAATACTTCTCGGAGCCCCGCCTTGTCGGGAATATTTACTCTCGTAAGGTGACTCTTACATTGTCCTCGTAGCGCAACAAAACACTGGTCTGACAGTCGTTCGGACATGACTAACCTGATTCCGGGCTTTTAAATGCTGTCGCACCAAATCGCTTGGAAATACGAAGAAAAGATACAATGGGTTTGTTTCTCCACAAACTCGGTCGTACTTTGGGGAAACAAGCTTCCAGTTTATGGCAGCGGTATTTCCCGTACACAACCTTTTTTTTATTATCGTGAACGCAATTATATGTACACTCCAGGCGCATTTACGCCGACGTCATCCGCGTCACCTTCGCTGTCGCCGCGATGTTCCGTGTGAAGTCCGAGTGCGATAATATCGCAGCCGGATGCCGTATGTTGCCGGTGCGAATGGAAGCGTGCCAGATTTATCTGAGAAGCCTGGTGGCTTAACCTCGAAGGTTATGAAAAACGGCGCACAACAATGCCTCAAGCAAGCACGTCTCGCTGTGTATTGTGTGTATTACATGGACAAACAGTTGCACGCAGGGTAACGTTTAACATCAAATCACCACTCTCCCATTGCACTAAATGCTGAAGAAATTAAACATTCACGGTTAACATCACCGCGTACTATCGTCAGTCAAAGCAAACAGCAGAGAAAGCTTCGCTTACTCTGCTTCCCACACTGAGTCGGATCCATATAATTTTATTGCGATTGCAAATATATGGACACTCCAGGCACATTTCCGCCGTCATCGTCGACGTGATGTTTCGTATAAAGTCCAAGTGCGATAACATCGTGGCCGCGCGTCGTATGGTGTGGGTGAAATGAAAGGGTGAGAGGGTGAGCAAAGAATGGTTGCTCAGTCTCGCGTGCGCAAGGGAGGAAGGCGGGGAAAAAGCGCTCCGCCTTCCATCGCGCACAAGGCCGCAGGGAAAGTGGGGGACGCTTTACTCCCGTGGCGGCTACGTATGACGCGGCTGAGCGCGGCCACGCGGCCCCGATCGAGAAAGCGATCTGCGCTGGGTACAAAGTCTAGGCGGGCCGATGGCTGGGACCCTATAACGTAAAACTATTCCTATCTGTCTTCCTTCCAATCTCCTGATGTCCAATTTACGTAACCGCCAACGCAAGCATCGGGCGGTGACTCGCAGCGTTGTTTGAGAAGGCTATTGAAACGCTCTCCTATTTTATAGGAGGTCACTGTTGTTTGCTTTCAGAAGGAATAGCATTGCCTAACTTGACATATATTTCTTGCCTGATTGGCTGACCAAGGGCGATGAGCACGCAGAAGTGGAGGGGGTAACGTGGGGCCGGGCTAGCGCAGTGAAAGTAGATAACCTGATGAGCAGGGTGTTGCCGGCGTCTGCGTTTGCCCTGCTTCTTCGTACTTAGCTTTCGGTGTCTGCTAGAAAATCACGCAGGCGTGCAATGGAAACGTACCAATTCAGCTAAAACGAATCTTCAGTGAAGAAAATTTGACATAGCGATGTCGTTTACGTACCGAAAGGGCTCGACAACCATATAATGTCACGCAAAATTTTTAATATATGCAAATAAATCCATTCTCCACGGCAGCTCCGACTAGCCAGTGCCAGAGCGATCGGCGGGTACCCACCTTCTATTCATGTCGGAACGGGGCAGTGTCCGGCTATTTAAAAAAAATAAGTTTTGATCGGCGTAATAATGCATCTTTAGTGCGTACACGCCACTTTGACGCAGTGATTTTTCACGGTTTTTGGACGTGAGGTGACAGACAGGCGAAGTGGGCGCGGCCCGAAAACCTTTGACCAATTGCGGATGGCTGATGGTAAAAAGGTATAGAATCGAAAAATAATATTTTTCTGTTGTTCGTTCTCACATGCATAATTAGTGTGCACACGTCATATAAGAATGAGTAGCTCTCGCGGTTTTTTAACAGCGGAGCTGTTTAAGCCGAGCGTTAGTCCGTAACCTGCGAACAGAAATTGTGGGCCGATCCTGGCGGTAGTGCAGAAAGGGTCCAAGCGCAATGACACATACCTCTGCGAACTGGCGAAGCTGAGCCTGGTTAAGTCTAGCTAAGCATGGTTGGGACTACTTAAGCTTAGTCTGTCATCGATAGACAATCGATAGTCAACCAGTAGCTAATCGATAATCGATAAATGATCAATAAATCCCGGAAAATGCTGGGGATGACTTGGTAGTGCTTAGCCTAGCCCAAAAGCCAGGCCAAGCTAGGTGCCCATCAGCTCCGCTTTCTCTGTAGCATTGCGCCTCCCGTGCAAGCTACGGTAATATTTTTCCTTTACGTTGCGTGAAAGACAAGTAAAGTTCGGCAATCATGGAGGCCTGATTGCAAAAATAGAATAGAAGCAGTTTGGAATAGCTTTTCGTTAAAGCACCCCTGATGCCTCCGTGTGCGATGTATTCTCGGCGCAATTAGTTCGCGTTGAAGCTAGAAGTAGCACGATGGACAATTCGCTCGCTGTTGCTGCCGCTCTCCCCCACGCCATCGTTTTGACAGCGAGTGTCCGCGCTTATCGAGAGAGATGTGTTCATGTGTGATTGTGCGCGCGTGACAACGTGCAGGTTAATTTAGTTAGTAAGCGAATGTTTACAGCAGTTTATGCAGCTGATAAAAGGACTAACCTTAGTTTGCACAGCTGTCTAATAAATTTCTGTCGCAATCAGTGATTCGCCTGTCGGGCGAAATTGACCTTATTGTTGATATTATTGTAGTAAATATTATTATTACTTATTACGCTCAAGCCAGGCGCAATACACATACAAGTTTCGAATACAGGCGCAGTTCTGTCTTATTGCGACTGAGTGCCGATATCTTTTTTCGAGCAAATGGGGCACAGCGTGTCGTTTACAAAAAGCAGCTTGGTGTCTGCCACTGCGTATACGGTGGCATAGACATGTTGTAAATCCGGTTTTCTATTGGATGGCGCAGATCAGCACGCAGAAAGAGAATTTCGGGTGGTGGGTCGATTCCTTGTTGGAAAAATTGATATATTCTCTCGCGCAAGCCGTAGCTTTAAAAGTGAATCCAAAGTACAAGTGCCCAAAAATGGTGGTATTAGGTAGTGTGCGCTCTTTCCCGTCTCTTGTTGTTTTCTTCCTGTTTGTTTTGGGCAGCGTCTCAATACATTAAAATAACGTCACTGTCTCGTTCGACGGAAACACCTAAACATTCTTGCAGTAGGTAGAGTCATCTGCGTTCGGCGTTCATAGAAGTAGTCCCCGTCCGAGGTGATCAAAAAGCACAGTGCTACTTCATCTTTCTTTTCCTTTTATTAAACGTGCGACATTTAACGGTAGTGCGCGCAGGCGAGTATTACAAGCTTTGACGCTGTAGTTGTTTTTTGTTGAAAGTTGCACACGTGGCTCCACCTTCGTGGGGCCGACACATGGACTGTCAGGGTATGGTCATTTATCGGACAATGCCAGGATTACTACTTTGTTTTCTCGCCAAAAAACCATCCCACCCCCCTAGTCGGTCAAATAACAGTTACAACCTTACCACAAACAAGACAAATTGGCTTTGTGCTTTTGAAAGCGGATAGTGACAGTCTATCAACTCTCTGTCTTTGGATCTTAGCACTTGGTTTCTTTCTGGCCCATGCTGCGCTAGAAAAAAGTCGGCAGAAAATTTTTTTCTCATTACAATAAGCATTCAAAATATGAAGTTGTTAAAATTTTCGACAGTATTCGCGTTTCCTGCAATGCGACGTGTATGGCGGCGCTGTGTAGAGCTTCGGGAAGAAAACGGCCAAATACGATATTCAGCAGCTGCTTGATGCACTCTCGTTAAATGCTAAAATCTTTTTGAGTGGCATGACACCTTTACACACCCTTACGTTGTCATTTTCTTGGCACATGAAAAATTTGTGCTCTCCAAATCAATATTCAATGGTGTAAGTGCTGCATTGATTTGCTTCTTCTATTTAATCTACTAAGCTTGAAAATGCCGCTAGTCAGACATAATAGAGCACAGAGAAAAGGCACAACTGCACGCGGCATGGTCTTATCCTTACAATAAATTCGCTAACGAGACAGATCATGAATCCAACTACAAAATGATATCTTGCACCAAAGGAATGAGGGAAAACCACTAGGACACACTAATTTCGACAATATTATTGTTAACAGGTGATTCAAGGGTGACGCAAGGCGACAACTGTTGCATATGACGCCGTGCATACGACTAGACCATCAATAGAATAACATGACTTTAGTGAACCAAGAACCAATATGCAGGCCATGCGGTAAAACTTTATTATAGGAACACATTGTTCGTACAACTCAACGCTTGAAGCCTGTGTATATTTGCGGCGGTACGTATATGTTTTATTGCTGCTTGGCCCACTTTGGTTATTAGCCTGCGTAACACCGTGACTAAATTTCACCTCATCGCACGCACATTTAGGCCTTCTTGAAAACAGAACTAGGACGATTCAGTCACTGGAACAGCCTTTCATTTATTTATCACACAGTCCCATATTCGCTTGAGGAGGATTATAGCGGGGAGGATGTATACACGCATTAAAACTTTTTTCAAGGTAACATTATAAGAAGTAATACCCGAACCAAACAAGATCTAAAACAGAGAAACAAAGCACCAGGGGCCGAATTCAGAAAGCTTTTCGATCGTAAGTGCTGCACCACGATTGGCTGACACCTGCTTCTGCGAACAGTTTTAGCGTGAGAACGTTTTTGTGAATCCGGCCCCAGTATGTAGCATACAGAAAGTGAGAGAGGCATAAAGGAGAGATGCCTCGACCTGCACCAAGTATGTAGCATACAGTAGTTACAATGAGCCTAAAAGAAACAGATATTGAAATGAAAGGCGTGTAAAATTGCTATACATTACCAGGAATTTGGGACATCGCCGAACAGCGCCTCTAGCGGCCGCCTCTGAAAACATACGCGTTTTCTATGGGAGAGCGTCGTTTTTTTTTCAAATAACTAATCATAGAAGCCATCTTTTAAAATATTCCCGTGGAAATAGGCTCTAGGCGCTTAGCCCGAAATCTCATGCAAGTGGTATCATTACTTACGGCAGAAAACCCATTCCAAATTGCGGGCGAAGTTTCAAGTATGGGAGTCTATTGAAAAGCCAAAATTTTGGTGGCTTTTTTGGCCAGTAAAAAGCAATTTTCGATGAGCCTATTGCATCGATTGACTTATTCCTGGGGATTTATCAACTTCAATGAATCAGCTTTCAGCTAGTTGCAGCAGCAGCTCTTGAAATGGCAAAGAAGTCGTTCCAAAATCGCAGTTTTCATAACAAGGTCGCGGAATTTATTGTGGTACATACATAAACCTAGTTTTCGCCAACAGCAGCGTTTCGAAGCGGTAGCCGAGCGTGTTGAGCGACCACAGATCAAGATCACTGATACCACGATTGTGAGTTCGCAGGTTCGAAGCCAGTTGAGCCGCGCTGCTTCTTATCACTTTGGCGGTTTTCCACCAGATGGCATATTCCGAAATGCAGGTCATTTGGTTACGGTTCTTGTTTGGTTTCTTTCTACTGTACCAACGTCTTCCTAAAAAATAGCTGGCGGATTTCGAGAAGATGCTAACGTGCTTCCAAACATATTTTGCACTTTAGGTATATTATATTTTGGAGAATAAACCCAGGTAACGTGTTTTGAAAGTTCATTTCTTTCTTAAGGCGAATATTTATGAAGGACATTAATAAGAAATATTTTGCCTTTTCGTGTATGTCTTGGGAAAGGCGTGTTTGTGCGACTCTTGTGCGGCTTGAAACGTACCAAAAATAAATAGCGTCGAGTGTGTGCAATTAAAAGACACAGAAGTAGAAAAGTTGGCTGCAGCCCCAGACGTAGTAGTTTTACAAAGGAATACAGTTGAAGCTATTTCACTGAGTATATTTGCATTATATCAAAGCAGAATTTTTGCGTATACTTGATCTTCGGTGCAAATGAAGGCTGTCCGAATTATTGCACAAGCTTGTTTGCTTAGTACAAACCAGTACCTCGAAACATACATTCTACCCTCAATATGCAGCGCACGTGTCTTATCATTTGAACCATTCCCATATACCTTCACAAAATTCCAGAAATACTTCAAAAGGTCTTCATATCCGTTTACCCTTTTACCACAACTTACACAGAGGAGTATTGGAAATTATGCGAAAAGACTGTGGGACGTGTTGATGTAGCCTGTCGTGTAAAAATAGAGAACGACTCCAATCACAGACCACACCCTTCTTGAGTTATGCCCAAAAAGTTGTGCAAGAAGACACTGTTTTCGGCTACAGTTACCGAAGTTGCCATATAGCATCTGCTGTTCTGTTCTTGACTAACTCTATTGCTGAATCAGGTCACAGCACCATGATATAATTACTGGTGCAATTCTTTAGTAATTCTGCGAGAATATTCTCCTACCCTAAATTTAACATGTTTGAACAATTGAAGAAACATGAGAAAGGACCGCCGTGAGAGTTTGCAGAAATGTTCCTTTATTATAATCGTTTATGACCCATATCGGTACGGTCGTTTTGTCATGATCACGCTAGCGTGCACTGAGCATCATTTATCATTTTGTCTACTGCCTATAAATAAAATACAAAAGTGTCGTTCCTTGTGCGTGAGTAGCACAATGGCAGCTGAACCTTTCATATGGTCCCACTAAGCCAAACCTTCCCTTTTCTGCCATGGTGCCACAGGACATGTCAATTTCACACTTGATTTTCTCCCTTTCAGTTTCCTAGAAAGCGTAGGAAGGTACACAAGACGAACAGGCGAAGTTTTGAAGTAGTCCTGAGATTTGAGTAAAATTTCATAGGCAATGTTATTATCCTTTATTTGTTTACAAATTTATTACACCTCATTGGTGATAATAATGACGTACTACATAGTAGTTTAGTTCTTATACTTAATACATCATGTCTGAGATGGCTGTCCTGAAAATTAACCAGGTGTAAGCATTGCATGACGTTGGCTGGAAGGCCATTCATTAAAAAAGTTGTGCGCAGAATAAAGAAAATACAGGTGTTCAATGGCACAGTCACCGTCAAAAGTTTACGTGGCCGAGATTCTGCAAATAAGTTCATTTTCAACGCAGCTACGCCCACAGCCAGTAAAAGCATGCAACACTTTTCTTTACTCTAGACCAGCATACGCTGCAAATACGAATACCACGATGCGTGCCTCAGGTGTACAAATATAATATTTTTTCAGCTTCAGGCGTGCGAAAGCTTTGGACGCTTACTATACGTTCTGAAGGCCAGACTGCTTTTTAGCTTATACGTGATGACAAGCGCCGAGCTCTTGATGATGGAATATTGGAGCTTAGAATTGTAGAACTTGTACAAGGTCAGGTGACTTCACGACGCAAACCTAGCGATAGAAGCTCAGCATGCATTTTGTTTATTAACACAGATGATAAATGAATAGTCAGAGTAAATTAATGTTACTGTCTGTTTCTGGACAGACTCGAGTGCAATGCATACGTTCTATATCTCTGAAGGTTCCATGCTAATTCCATACAGGGCATTCATATTCGAATTTTTGGCCTGTCTTACGCCTACCGAATCTTAAGCAATGACAAGAGGTAGGCAATTGCTTCTTGGGATGTAGCCGAGGCCATGATAGATGTGATTAGTAATGCGGTATATGTGAGTAGGCTGACTGGGATTATTACATGAAGTACGCCAACGTACCTAGGTTAAGTCACGGTGGAAAAGAGAGCCCTTTATTGTATATATGTTGAAGTCATGTGAGAGTGTCTCTGCTAAAAAGTTATAAGTTTAATAATATCAGGACTGAATAGCCTTCTGTTAAGCTGTTGGTAAAAATACTGTGTACGAAGTTCTATCGTGGTTTAAACTGCAACGTTATCAGCGCTTCCAAAAGAAAGTGACTACAAGTCCATCTTTCTCGGGCGTTCATTTCACCTAGGTACCACCGCCTGACTCGTGACCTTTATATTTTTAAATCTGCCCCGGTGAAGTAAGTTACGTTGCGGAAAAAACTTAATACCCTTCCTAAAGAATGAACCATCACAGCTTCCCGACAAAGCGCGGTACGTTGGCGCAAGTCGTCATGTGTGATCACGATAAGAACGACAGCCCGTCGTTAAAAATGACTTGTCACTCCCCGGTTTTCTTTTTTTGTCAAGGACGCGACTAACCCGTAGAAGGGTAATCCCGACCTTGGCATGATGCTTGCGACTTTTCTGATTCCAGACGAGCGCGTTCTTTGTGTGTAATTCAGGCGCCTGGCATCGAAAGGCTTACAGTAACTTCGGTAGCTCCACGGAAAGCGCGGACAATCAGTCCAATTTCAGCAAAAGCGCTCTGAACCAAGACACATATTTGCGATAAAGGCGCTCCTATATTACCCATAGCGAGGAATGTATCCACAAATTACACCTCATTATCCCGATGTGTTTATGAGCCACACTCTGCTGACTGTATTCCGTAGTATGACAAAAAATATAGTTTGTGCAGTGTCAGTAGCCTAAACGTAAAACAGGAAATTGAAGTCATCACAAAGACTGTCACATATCATAAATTGCAAGAAAAAAATGAAACTGTACTTCATAATACTCGCAATGCAAAATTCGATGCATGTGATTCATTTCAATTTCCTATCTGTTCCAACCCGCCGTGGTTGCTGAGTGGCTATGGTGTTGGGTTGCTGAGCACTGAGGTCGCGGGATCGAATCCCGGCCACGGCGGCCGCATTTCGATGGGGGCGAAATGCGAAAACACCCGTGTACTTAGATTTAGGTGCACGGTAAAGAACCCCAGGTGGTCCAAATTATTCCGGAGTCAATAACTACGGCGTGCCTCCTAATCAGATCGTGGTTTTGGCGCGTAAAAGCCAATAATTTAATTTAATTTTTTAAACATAGATGTTGCTAATCGTAGTGGTTAAGGGGAAATAAACATGCACTCTTAGCGCGCGCAGAAACTACGCCGGTTTCTAGCGAGGGGAGCTTCGCGCCGTGACGCAGCAGACCCTTTCAAGCATTGACAGTGCAGCATGCTGCCGGCCGAAGTATACGGGCGGTGGGGTGCAACTCGGATGTGGCGGGGGCTGCCCTTGCAACGCGAGGATAATTGGATGTGACGGACGTTTGCGCCGAAGATTAAAAAGATTGTTGATATTAAAGCGATAGCTGTGCACTATGACGTAGCCAAACATGGCGGGTTTTAACGGTGGATCATGAACGCTATCACAGAGAAGGTTTACTGCAAAGAGTTATATGGCAGGTAGAGGCGCGGTGGGGTTTAAAAAGATAGCTCTGTGGCGGCCGTGCGCAAAAAAATTGTACCTTAAGTATCCTTACGTTATTTGAATGCGAAAGCATTATGACTTCTCTTTGTCATTACCAATAAAGACTTCTTAAGTATCACAACCTGTTTGCGATCCTTCCTTCGCTTTCTTTTCTCTGCGTTCATTATTCACCAGACCACAACCATTCAGAACTCATCGCCAAGTAGCTTCGAGTTGATATGATGATCCACTTTAATCCACCTTAACCAAATTTAATTCATTATAATTTAGTTTACTTCACCTTAATTCACTTGACACCACCTTAAGTCACCCTACTCTAACTTGTTGTAACTTTAATTCACTTCACTGTAATTCACCTTAATTCACAATACCTGCCCATAATTACTACTAATTAACGTTGTCATACCATTTACTATCTTCTCTATTACTACTGATTTCATTCAAGACGCTGATGACGTCACATTGACTTTTGATACCACTCGTTGTGGACGACGCCGGCTTTTCTGCCTCATGGCTCATGTAATGCTTTCGCATTAATGACTACTGTAGACAACGGTCCGTCTGCACGGCACAGAGTAAACAGCTTTCCCACTTTCATTGCGATTTGAGCAGCCCCGGTGCGCGGCGTCCCGTCATGCTCAGAGTTGCTGCAGATAGTTCTTGCACGGCGATGAGGGCGACCGTGTATACTGCTCGAGTGCACGCGATAGGAGTGAGACCGCTGCTCCGGCCTAAGCGGCCAGAAGTGCTTCCTGACGCCGTGATGGGAACGCGCCTTTGCCGATACGGATGGCACAAGAGCTGAAGCAAGTGGTATACCGGCGTTGTTTCCTCCATGTTCTCTGCTCTGTGCCGAGTAGAACGACTTATATCACTTGTCACGGCGTGACGACGCTCGGCCAACGGCGGTGCCGGTGGCGCGAGGGAACGAGAGGCCCTGCGTATACAGGGGCACTATCCCTCACCAGTACACGGGAGCCCAAGCCCAGAGTCCACTAAAGTTTGCTTAAGAGTTTTAATGGTGGAGATGTGGTTTATGGTAAATGAAAAAAAATAATAATCACGATAAGTAAGCCCGAGAATGTTGATTCCACTGTCAATCTGCATCAAATCGACAGATTTAACACACGACAACTTTTCTATAATCGCAATGGAACATTCGCATCACTTATGCTAAAACACTGCGTTGGATCTCATGTAAAGCTTTAATTGTTGTTGTACTTCCTCTATAATAATTAATTAATAATAATGTAATAGTAGTAGCAGTAGGGCTAGTAGTAGCTGTAGTAGAAGTAGTAATTTTTATCGTTATCTTCGTTTTTACAAGCTCGTGGAAATGGTCAGTGGTTGTTGCTCAGCAAACTTGACAGGCAAGAGTTGACATGGAAGAAGTAGAAGAAACGAAACGGACGCAAGTTTGAAATGGAGACACTGGAGCACCTAAATCAATAAATAGTTATTATTACTTCGCTATTTCTTGATCGGCTGCTATGGCACCACGGCTTCGTTTAGCGATGACTGGCAGAAAAGTAATGCAGTTCTGGGAGTGCAACGCTTTAGCGTTACAAATGTTTATGCTACCTCAATTTTCAACAGATGGAACACGGAATTAAAGGGCGGCAGCACAGGTTGTAGAAGTCACATAAATATAACGCTCAACGAGCGTGCCAACGACCCCTTACTCCTACCATTAAGAGTATCAGATGCGTTTTATGAACTCGAAAAGCGAATTCGCCGTCACATGTTGGAAAAAATGAAAACTCGGAAAGCGCCGGTGCGACATGGTCAGCAACATTAGCCACACCCGTATTAAGTACCTAATCATGCTGTGGATTCCCCAGGCTGTGAGACGGCTAAAAAAACATCTTCTTTCTGGGGTTTTACGTGCCAAAACCAGTTCTGATTATAAGGCACGCCGTGGTGGAGGGCTCCGGATTAATTTTGACCACCTGGGGTTCTTTAACGTGCACTACAACGCAAGCAGACGGGCGTTTTGCGCATTTCGCCTCCATCTAAATGCGGCCGCCGCATACACCACGAGAAACAATTGCTTGACTTGTTTGCCCAGCGTAAAATACCGGTAGTTTTCGCTGACTGATTTTAGCGACCCGAATCTGAACAGGGGGCAATGAGGGATGCCGTAGTCAAAAGTACGGAATAATCTTGACACACGAAAATACTAAATATGAACGTGACTGCCAGTTGGCAGCTGATAATTTTCTCCAAACATTTTCAGGAAGGGCGCCCGATGTGATCAATCAGCTGGACCAGGGCAGGCAAAGTAAAATAAGAGAAAACAGAAGAAAGTTAACAACCTATTATTGAGGCGGTTCTTTTTTGTGGACGACAAGGTCTGGCTCTCCGTGGCCATAGGGACAGTGGTCCTATGGATTTAAGCAAATCCCCCCTGAAAATATTGGTATTTTCAGAGCGCTTCTTCATCTGCGAGCTGATTGTGGAGATACATATCTGAAGAACCATTTGGATGTTGCCCCAGTAATACGTCGCATTTAAGCCCGGATGTACAAAACCAAATTATAGAAATTTGTGGTGAAATTATCAAAGAAAGCCTAGATGCAAAAGTAAATGGTGCAGGCTGCTTCTCCATATTTGCTGACGAAACAACGGATATTGCCGGTATCCAACAGTTTACTGTTTGTGCAAGGTACCTAAACAAGGATCTCTCATTGCGACTGCAGGTTCTATGTAAATGTGTAGAAACGGCTTCAGATTCTAGTCACCCTTCCAGTGACCACTTCAAGCGCAGATAGTATATATTTAACATGAGATTACTAAAAAACTACTTGCGCTCTACAATGTCTGAGGAACACATGGTTAGGCAGGCGCTTATATACGTCCAGAGAGACGTCAGCATGAACGTGTCCGAAGTCATTGGCCGCTTCACTAAACTTCCCCGCCGAGTGAAGTTTGTCCTTTAGATAGCGAAGCGGCAAAAATCAATGCAAGTAAAGTTCTGTTCCTTCAGGTTCATAAACTCGTAATTATGAAAAACGTATGACTGTTCATTAGCTTCTAAAACCGCAGAAATTTTCGCCGTTTATTCAAACAGTTAGCATCATGATCAAAATTATCGTGTGAAAACGAAAATTACGAGGACATCAATAACCAATTTTTACCAACCTTGTTTATTGAAAGCACGGCCCTCGCGGCGTTTCCCAACAAACACACTCGGATATTGGGTAGTTTAACTTGCCGCATCATCTGTGGCTTTCGTTTGGTCTTTTTCCTTTTTAGCTACCCACTTTTAGTTCTTTTTTGAACCGAAGCAATACGCTTCCTTAATTTTGGGTGCAGAAAATTTGTCGCCGCTCTGCAGGCAGTTAAATTACACATTTTAGTACTGATTTCTACATTATTCCTCTATTATCTACCCATATGGTGCTGTCGCGACCACCGCATGGCCTATGTACATATCACGAGTTACTTTCAGACATAGCGCAAAAAAGTACGCACAACACACACGAAGACACGACAGACGCGGACGAGCGCTACTACTAACCGTTTATTTCAGTCAACAAACCATCCCATTTATAATGTGAACCACGTACACCAGTGTCACGCCCCTTTCCCATGCGAGGTGATAAAAAGAAATCTAAAAAAGTTAACAGTACTATCTGCCTCAGGCAACAGAGTTCAAATAGTTCAGTTCGGCAACGTGCAAAAGAATTGACGCTTCGCTTATACAAATATCTGAGTTCTTGTGGATGTAGAATGCTTCTAGAGCCACTCGAGCCGTGTAGTTTGTTGATTTGCCTAAGATAGTGGTCTCATAAAATCGTGCCTCGCAACCACACGTAATGATGTGGGCAACCAAATGTGCATACCTGTCCTCTCTTTTCTTAACTTTTAGCGCATGCTCCCTGAGCCGGTCGTTTATGCACCGTTCGGTTTGGCCGATGTACACCTTCCCGCACAACAAGGGGACGGAGTATACCACTCTTGTCGCACACCCCACGAAGCGGCTATCATGGCTGGTTTGGCAACCTCCTTTCCTGTCACCGCAAATTCGAGGGCAGAGCCTGGATAGCTTATTAGGAGCCGTGAAGACCACAGGAATACGATGTCTGTTCGCGACCTTCTTCAGGTTGTGCGAGACCTGATGCATATATGGCATGGCTACGGGTCTCGCCATCCATCGCTGGGTCTCAGCCCTTTCCGCTCCAGCTCTGTTCTTTACCCTCTGCAGGATAGACTCGGCCACCGCAACAACAAGCAACTCAGGGAATCCCACTGCTAGTAGGCGACCAATCTGATTGTCAAAGCTATGCTGCATTGAATAATGCGGGCATGACTTACGGAGCGCAGCATCCAGACATTGTAATGCGATGCCCCTTTTTACTACTTTAGAGTGGACAGAGTCAAAAGGCAGGAGACACTTCTTAAACCGTGGGAGGTACTCTCAGCAAACCTGGCCTACACTAAATGTTAGCCTGAGATCCAGGAATTTTAACCCCTCAGTTCCAAGCAATTCATGAGTGAAACTCAAACCCTGCCCAGCTTGAATAAAAACATCTAAAATACTCCCAGTGGCAGTGAAACCGTCCTCTTTGTTTAAAACAATTAAAAAGTCATCGACGTACCGAAACACTTTGAATACCTTCCCTCCATTAAAAGTCAAATCAAGCGCACTGTCAATATCAGCTAAAATATGTCGCATAGAATCGAAGCCACGCAAGACCCAATACACACTCCTCTATACATTGCAGAAAAGGCTGCTCGTTAAAAACAATAAATGTTACACCAAGATAAAATTCTAAAAGCGTTAAATTATGAACCGACAAGCAAGCGGAGTTTTGGAAATCGCATTCGCCACTATGTTCAATGCACTTCCTAACAGCAACTAAAAGCTTATCTTGAGGTACTGAATAAAACAAGTCCTCAACGTCGACAGACAAGCCCTAATCTATACTCTCGTTGTGTTTTACACATTCAGTGACTTATGCAGATTTCCTCACGCGGAAAGAATCAACAACCGTGAGTCACTTAAGGCTCTTCAGTAAAACTGACTAACATTCTTTTGCCAAGCCCCCCCCTTCGCTAACAATGGTTCTGAA